>NC_141151.1:53652005-53820130 GCF_053477565.2 Lygodium microphyllum
CAATGATAAAATTTAACAACTTATTGTTTTGTTTATAATTTGCAATGTTGTTCTTGTCGTGTACAGAGATTTGTTTGTGCGTATAAACATGTTGAATCAACACTTCTGTTACTACACTTGTGCCATTAAACACTTTTCTGAACTCTAGAATTCTACCTTTCCAATGTTTGCTAGGGTTTGCAACATCCTTACGCTTGACCTTGAAACTCCCTCGAGTACTTGGGTGCATCAAAATCCAATCCAACTTATAATACTTATCACAAATCCAATTATTGCCATTATCTTTCCTGTTGAAGACCTCCACTGCAAGTATGCTACTGATGTTTTTCCTCCGTGAAGACATCTGTAAAAACCAAATACAAAAGCTACCTATCAACATGTGTATAATTTGCAAATGTTCTCTCTAAAAGAAATTAAATTTAAATGGATCAATTTAAAAAAGAAACATTGTACCTGTAATTTCTTTCACAAAGATCCCCAGATATGTTGAACAAGAAGTTGACTTATAGCAAGACCATTGTTCCTTCACTGACAGATTCCTGCAATACAAAAACAAAAGAAATCTTGGGTCAAAGCATACATATAATTTATATAGGCTTTGTCCAAATGCATTGAAATTGAACCATGGAACAACAGTAAAAAATGGCAATATACCTGTGGCTTTCTCTACAAAAAAGCCCAAAGATGTTGTAGAAGTTGAGCTCTTAAAAAATCATTGTTCTTCACCCTCGGAGATTCTTGAAGTACAAAAACAAAGGAAATCTCAATATGCATATAACTTGTATACATTTTATCCAAACGAGATAAAATTTAAAAGTGGAGCAACAAAAAAACAAGACAATATACCTGTAACTTTGTTTACAGAGAAACCCTAAGATGTTGAAGAAGAAGTTGAGTGTTCAAATATCACTGTTCTTGACTGTAAGAGACTCCTAGAGCACCAAAACAAAAGAAATTACATGTCAGAGAATGCACATAACTTACACTGGTTTTCTCCAAATGAGATAAAACTTTGCCATAGAACATCCATGGAAAAGAGAAATATACATGTAGAGTTTTGTGAAGAGAATCTTAGGGGTTTGGTAAAACAAGCTCTACTCTCATAAAACACATGAAACTCTCTCTGTGCTTGTGCAGAGCAAATGAAATTTAACAAGGTTACACATAGGGCAAGCAACAATGAGGCTATAAAATTTTGTTAAGAAAGAAGAAGCGAGGAAAGAGATATGACAAATTTGAGTTCCGCCTAAGAAAGAGGGGGAAACTGAAAAGGGGAGAAAAAAAAAGTAAAACATAAAAAAATAAGAAAATGAGAATTTAAGGCACAAACTTCCAGGAAGTGACAGCATTGTAGTCCCCAAATTTCCCCTTATTTTATTGCTAAGGGAAGATTTGGGCCAAGATATGGATAGAAGATTCATGTTACATGAATCTGGAATCCCAGCTCTCTCATTGGTTAGGCCTATATTTGTTTATTCACTCCTTAAGGGGCAAAAAGGGGAGTCCATATTTCTCCTAATGAACAAATTGGAAAAAGTTCGCAAATCACGAGCATGCATCCATTGAGCTTCCTCAACAGGGTGATTGTGGAATTTGACAAGATAACGATGATAAGTATTTCCAGTTCTAGTGGTCATATAGTCAACATCAATAAGTGTTTTAGGGATTAGGATTTCATGGTCATCTGCAATCAAGGGTGCTGAGTCATAAACAGGGTGAACAAGAAGAGAACCTTTGAAGGGACATAAAAGACTAATGTGAAAAGTGTTGTGGATTTTCCAATGATGCGGTAACTCTAATTTATAAGCATTAGGATTAATACAATGGAGAATTTTAAAAGGTCCATGATAAAAACGAGGATCTAATTTTACATTCGGGTTCTTTTCTACACTATGGAGTCTACATTTTTTAACACGTAACCAAACATAATCTCCTTCTTTATAAATCATGGCTTGCCTCTTTTTATTCACTTGTTTCACATATGATTGTTGGGCCTTTGCTAGCATTTGTTTAACTTGCTCATAAATACTTGAATGATTTTGAATCCAATCATCAACAGAAAGTATTTTCTGTGTTAGACGATATGAGGGAGTTGGCAATTTGTGACCATAAAATTTTTCAAAAGGTGCCTTTTGTGTAGCAGTGTGACTCGTATTATTGTAAGAAAACTGTAGAAGGTGCAAATTATTATCCCATGTGATTGGAGAAGAAATTGTGTAAGCATGGATTGAATCCAAAATTGTGTTATTTGTGGCCTTTGTTTCACCATTAGTCTCTGAATAAAATGCAAAGCTAAAATCAATCTTAGTTCTTAAGTTAGAAAACAATGTAATCCAAAAATTATTACAGAATTGAGGATCTCGATCGGACACAATAATTTTCGGCAGTCCATGGTGCACAAAAATATGCTTGAGAAATAAGTTAGCGGCTTGTGCAGCACTTAAGGTCTTTTTACAAGCAATGAAGTAAGCCTGTTTACTAAATCTATTAGCTATGGTCCATATCATATTATTCTGTGAAGAAGTTTGTGGTAAACCTGTAATGAAGTCCATAGAAATCTGCTCCCAAGGTGAATTAGGGATAGGTAATGGAAGTAATAAACCATATGACTTACCACATTCAGAAACAAAATTAGAGACATCACGTTGCATATTTGACCAGAAAAAATCTTCGTGTGAATTTCTAAGTGTGGAGATAATACCATGATGTCCCATATAAGGAGGCTTGTGTACTTCTTGCATAATGAAATGACGAAAAGGATTAGTGATACATAACCTTTTTTCATAAAACAGAAAACCATCGAAAACAGAAAAGTTATTAGTAGGGATCCATTGATTGTTAGATAAATTTACCCAAACATCATGAAAATCGAGATCTTGAAGATAAGTATTTTTCATTGTGTCTAACGAAGAAGTAGAAATGAGAGAAATATTGTTTAATGATGGCCTACGGCTAAGTGCATCGACTACTACATTTTCCTTACCTGATTGATATTGAATGAGTGGATGAAAGGATTGAATAAATGATGCCCACTGTATGTCTATCAGATATTTGTGGTTGTGACAATAAATATTTAATACTTTGCTGATCAGTTTTAATCATAAACTCTGAACCCATTAAATACTGCTTCCATATGCGCAATGCATGAACTACGGCTAATAATTCTTTGTCATATGTACTATATTTAACTTCAGAAGGTTTCAATTTACAACTAGAGTATGCTATAGGGTGATTGTCTTGTATCAATATTGCACCAATGCCAGAACCAGTTGCATCAGTAACCACAAGAAAGAATGGTCGATTGAAATCATGTAACTACAAAACTAGTGCGTGTGTGAGTGCATGCTTAATTATTTCAAACGATCGTTGTTGGCTATCACCCCAACGATAAACAAGACCTTTCTTTAACAAAAGAGTTAATGGTAAAGCAAGCAATGAAAAGTTTCTAACAAATTTTCGATAAAAGCTAGCTAGCCCTAAAAACGAATAAACTTCATGTATATTTTTAGGTGTTGGCCAAGACTTAATTGCTTCAATTTTACGTGGATCTACGTGTATGCCTTTGGTAGACATGATATGACCTAAATATTCTATTTCAAATTGAGTGAAAGAACTTTTGTCAGGGTTAGCATATAGATGGTTTTGTTTTAATAAACTAAACACTAAAGATAAATGTTCTTTGTGTTCTTTTTCAGTTTTGTTGAAAACAAGAATGTCATCGAAAAAGACTATTACACAATGCTTAAAATGCAAAAATATTATATTCATCATTCTACTAAATGTAGCTGGGGCATTACTAAGAATTCATAATGTCCAAATTGTGTACGAAAAGCTGTCTTTAAAAATGTCAAGAGTAGACATACGAACTTGGTGATATCATGATTTTAAATCAATTTTACTAAACACTGTTTCTCCTTGTAATTTATCTAGAAGGTTGTCTACTCTAGGTATTGGATACCTATTTTTAATCGTTATTTTATTAAGCGCTCTATAATCTATACACATGCGGTAAGTTTGATTTTTCTTTTTAACTAATAATACAGGAGCTCCAAAAGGCAAACTACTTGGACGAATTAATTTTCTACTTAGAAGTTCTTCAATTTGCTTCTGAATCTCTTTTTGTTCTAATTGGTTATGGCAATAGGGAGCTTTGCAAGGTGGTTGACTACTAGGAAGTAGATCAATTTGGTGGTCTTCGGGCCGTGATGAAGGAAGTTGTAAAGGTAAATCATTAGAAAAATAATCAGAAAATTTAGCAATAAAATGCTATTGCTTTGGAGTTAGTTCAGTTTTTGTAACATCAACTTCATTAATTCATACTAAGAAAGCTTTTGATTGTTTACGCAAAGCTCGCTTCGCCTGTGTATGACTAATAATTGAAAATAATTCGGTTTTTATTAACCCTTCAAGTAAAATTTGTTTACCTTTGTGCTCAATGTGCATTGAGTGTGTGTTGTAATCTATATTGGGGTTAAATTGGTGACGCCATGGCATTCCTAGAATTATGCCAGCTGATTGCAAAGGTGCTACTAAAAATTTTCACTTTTCCTTATAAGATCCAATACAAAATTTTTAAATTATGAACTTCCTGAGTACCATTATATCATTGTCCTAGAAATGCAGCCTTAATTTTATAGGCAGATGGAACAGTTTTAAGTTGTAATTTTCTAACTACTTTTTTCGAAACAAAATCATGAGTGCTTCCATCGTCATGCAAAACAGTCATATCATTATTATTGATTTTTCATCACATCTTTAATAAGGCATGCATAGAATATTTACCAGCAAGGTCTTCAGGTTCGTTAGAATTTTCACCCATAAGTGTAGCCTCATCGAAGTTGAACATTGCTTCAAGGTCTTCGTTGGATTCTTCAGCTCCAAGAAAATTCATATGCGCCGTGGGTTTCTTCCAATCATAGGTGTTGCCCATGGGACAACAAGTTGCAATATGACCAGGACGCTTACAATTATAACAAAGGATATTTTTGGAAATGGCATTGGAGACACTTGGGATAACATTTTTGGCTTCGTCTAGATTATTGGGCTTGAACATGTTGACTTCGGCTTGGATGGATGGAATTAAGCTGGACATATACTTTCTCTTAAACTAGGGATATGGCTTCGTCTAGATTATTGGGCTTGAACATGTTGAATTCGGCTTGGATGGATGGAATTAAGTCGGACATGGATGGAATTAAGTCGTGAGCTAGGGATATGGCTTTGTCTAGATTATTGGGCTTGAACATGTTGACTTCGGCTTGGATGGATGGAATTAAGCCGGACATATACTTTCTCTTAAAGGTAGACTCGGCCACTGGATCGACCATTTGGAGCTGCAAGAGAGTGCTCCAAAATCTTTATGTGTATTGAGGGTAAGACTCACGTTCCCGTTGCATGAATAGGTCCCATTTTTGTTGCATGTGGAGCTTGAATTGTGCAGGGAGAAATTTTGCAAGAACCTTCTTGCGAAAGTCATTCCATGTGAGAGGACAATCAATGCTTTTATGCGTGACATCCCACCGTAATGCAGCTTTCTCAATAAAATAATGAGATGCACATTTAATTTTATCACTTTCTGAGAATTTCTCATTGTCAAAATAAGCTTCAAACTGACTTAACCATGACAGAATTTTACAACCATATTTAAGACCATCAAAAGAATTAAATTTGAATGTACGCTTACTTATCTTGGACTCCTTTCAACTAGCGTGGACATCCAAAGTAGCGTTGATGGCGTGAACTAGGTTGTCGTCATTGGTAGAAATTTCAATGGCAAGACGCTTGAGGGACTTCAGTTCTTGCTCCAGTTGTACCTAGTGTTGACGCTCTTCTTCAAGTTGCATGGATATTAAATCCATATGCTGCTCCAGGGTTGGCTCAGGAAGCGGTGATGCTGAGTCGCAATTGGTAGTGTCAGATGGTCCTTCATGTGACATGATTGCTTGATGGAGAAATCTGGAGATTTAGGATGCCTTGCAAATGAAAAGACGCCTTGCTTGTTGTTGAAGAATTTTGGCATGTAAGACAAAAATTTTAAGCGGCCTTTGGACAATAAATTATGGATGGAAGTAGGCAAGAAAGGCGGTAATTTTTTATGGAAATTTTGTGAAATTTATGAAGCTGGAAAGAATTGTGTGAGAACTGCCTCTATGGAAGAGATAGTCAGCTGTGACTTGTGAAGATTTGCAAAGTCTATGTATGACATGGAGTAAGAGAAGATGAAGTTGATTATGTAAGTGATAAAAGAGGTAATGTAACTTTCTTAATAAGGCTTTAAGCCTTTAAAAAAAACTTGACGATTTAGGACAAAAGGACATCATGAATGTGGCCGTACGACAAAAAAAAAACGCCCCCCAAACGAAATCAAGATTGAGCTTAAGCTCTTGATTAAGCTTAAGCAAAGCTTTTAATTAGGCTTTAATTAAGCTTTCTAATCACCTTGAAGCTCCAGTACTTCACGAAACATGGCGCCATGATGTGGGAGTGGGTCTTCTTCAATGTCTGAGAAAATAAGAGAATTTCTTGACTGTGAAAGAGGGGTTGGGGGTTTTGAAGGCACGGGAATCCAACCGTGTAGTCGGCTCACAATGAGATAGATCATAGAGCCCGTTTGTAGCAGAGGGCTCACCTTCATGCCAGAGGGTAGGCGATTGGAAGACCAAGAGGAAGGCTGGGCTCTGATACCACTGTTGCGAGCAACGGATGCATGGTTTGCGCGTAGCGAATCGAAGAAGCTTCCTCTTTCTCTCTTTTACTCATAAAATTGCATACGACTCATGAGAAATTAAAAATAGACTAAAAGAGAGAGTAAAGTAAGATGAAGCGACACAAGATTGGGTACAATCTCCCCCCAACATGAAGTGGGATGCTCCCTTCATGCTGTATTTATAATAATATTATAAAATCTTCTTTGCCCAAGATTTAGGCCCTTTACAATCACTCTTTGCATAAAGAGTTTGAGTGTACTGGAAAAGAGATAGAGTATTCTGAATTAATGGATGCTAGTAGTTGTGCATCCCACAACTCTCTAGAACCATTAATATTTTATTGGACATATCTTCTAAAAATCTATTTTGCTAATAAATATTTACACAGAGGCTATACACATGCTTTATAAGAAATAGCGGTGCATCTAATACAATAATCCAATAATTGCTAAATAAATTCTTGAGGAAATAATCTTTAAAATTCTTACGCATGGCGCACCTTTCCAATTCACCTTCCTCTACACATCAGTAGCAAAAAATTTAAAAAATCATGTTAGAATAATAACCAATTGAATAATTGCAACTACCCACATAGATCAATTAATTTGGAATTCCATACAATAATTAATTCACGAAGACGTTAATACTCATGTGGATAAAATGGTATCACCCACGTTCACACTTGCATCGATGCCTGGAAAGGATAGGCATCCCCATCGACCTTCTGCCTAAGACAATTCTTAGGAACGTGCCCCGCATTGATGGAGAACCATTTAAGGCACTCATCCCTTTGTGTAGGTGCCACCTGGCAATAGGTAGTGGGAGGGAACTCGGTGGGGTGAGGGTAGGTTAATTGGGAGGGAAGGGAAGTAGTGGGAAGAAGGGTTAAGGATGGGATAATGAGGATTGGGAGGGGGGCTATGGAGGGGGGGGATTTAGAGGGTAATGAGGAGGGTTAGAGGTAATGAAGGGGGGGAATGTGGTGGAGGAGAGAGGACACGCCAATACAGGGCGTGTGTGACGGAGGAGGAGGACACTATGGCAGTGTCGTGGCAGGGAGAATCCGAGCAAAGTAGCGGATGGCCAGGGCGGGGCGACGGAGGAGGAGGACCCGGGTAGGGCGGCACCATGGAAGGGAGCTAGGAGAGGTGAAGGTGGACAACAGGTGGGAGGGATTGGGGGGTATGTCACGAATCGCGTGGTGGGGGGACTTGCTCAAGATGCTGCGCCGAACACACACAGAATGCACAAGAAGAAGCTCACTCAAGAGACAAGAAGAGAGATGGAGGCCAAAACGTTTTCTTGCTGGTTTCTTCTTCTTCTTCCACATACTTTACAATGTACACAAAGTATAGATAAGATACAACATAAAGGAAAGTGGCCTACTAAGTCAAACAATGCATAACCGACTACACTAGTCAACTGGTGCTATAACTATGCCAGTTGTAAATAGATGTAACAACTTGAATATAATAAGTAATGAGTCAGAGGCCATGTGAGAGTCATAATGACCACCGACGTGCTAAGTGTAAACATATGGACCCATCTAACCAGGCGGTCCATTATTAATGTTTGTATGTGTTGAGCTTGTCATCTCAACACTCCCCCTCAAGCTCAACTGCATTTCTGCAACTCCAAGTAAGCTTCAGAACTTTTAAAGCTTCTCTATACCCAATACCTTCATGAAGATGTGATCTATTTGATCATGTGTGCTGACATACACCAAGTCAATCTCACCTGCTAGTACCTTCTCTCTCACAAAGTGGTAGTGTACCTCAATATATTTTGTCCTGGCATGAAACACAGGGTTCCTAGCCAACTGTATACTACTCATGTTGTCACAATAAATGACAATTGGACCTTCCACCTGCACTTCTAAATTAGCCAATAACTTTTGTAGCCATACTACCTCACATGCTGCAACAACAACACCTCTATACTCAGCCTCTGTACTCGACAAAGCAACTGTAGATTGCTTTTTGCTCCTCCAAGTACTGCTGCACTACCAAGAGAGAACATGTATCTGCTGGTAGATCTTCTATCAGACATACTACCAGCCCAATCTGCATCTGTGTATCCAAACACCTATACATCTGTACCTGCCTCATAGAAAAGTCCATAATGTAATGTGGACTTCACATATCTCAATATGCGTCTGACTGCATCCAAATGTGGCTTTCTAGGTACTTGCATAAACTGACTCACAAGACCAACAGTGTAGCTCAAGTCTAGCCTTGTAATGGTCATGTAGATCAAACTCCCCACTATCCTCCTGAACATAGTAGGGTCTTCTATCTCATCCCCAACATCAGCACTCAACTTTACATTCTTCTTCAACAGGACTGAAAGTGGTTTGCATGTTGTCATACCATACTTGGACAACATATCCAAGCCATACTGTCTTTAGGATAGCCATATAATATCATCACATCTGATCACCTCAATGCCAAGGAAGTACCTTAGCTCACCTAAATCCTTCATCTCAAACTTCTTCTTCAAAAAGTCCTTGACTTCAGCAATCCCACTATCACTATCACCTGTAATAATCAAGTCATCCACATAGATAACTATGATGACCAAACCTACATCTCCCTTTCTCACATAAAGTGAGTGATCAGCATCAGAAACATAAAAGCCAATATTGACAAGCTACTCTCTGATCTTGTCAGACCATGCTCTAGGTGCTTGCTTGAGCCCATAGAGCACCTTCTTCAACCTGCACACATACATGGGATGCTCTAAATCTTCATAACCTGCTAGTTGATCCATATACACTTCTTCTTGCAAATCACCATGCAAGAAGGCATACTTCACATCCATTTGTTGCAACCTCCAACCTTTGGCTACTGCCAAAGCAATCACACATCTGACAATTGCCATCCTAGCAACTGGACTGAAGGTTTCTTCATAATCTATGCCATATGTCTGGGCATAGCCTTTTGCAACCAGCCTAGCTTTGTACCTACTAATAGAACCATCTGCATTGCGCTTAATCTTATAAACCCACTTACATCCAATAGCTTTCTTGCCCTTCGGCAATGATACTAGATCCCAAGTCTTATTGGCCTCTAATGCGGCCATCTCCTCATCCATTACTGCATCCCAATGAGCATGACCAACAGCCTCCTCAAAACATGTGGGCTCAACATCCTCAATCACTTTCACCATATAAGCATAATGGTGAGTTGCATAACCTTCAAAACTAAATCTGTTAACAGGTTATCTCACCCTGCTAGACCTGCGTACCACTGGATCACTCAATGGAGTCTTTGCATTGACGTGTGCTCTCTGCACACCTAGAGTCCTCACTGAAGGAATGCCAAGCTCGTCATCCAAGCTCTCTGAGCCACTAGAGTCTCCATCAAGAACTGCATCAATGCCATCTGACACTTTATTCTTTCCTTTGTCTTTACCTGTAATAGTACTATTAGATGCACCTTAAGATGTAGAGCTACTCCTTATTCTCCCAGACCAAGGACTCCCAGATGATGTCTCTGGTCCACTGAGAGTCCATGATTCTTGCTTTTCAGCCTGTACATGAGTGTCATGATCATTATCATCATCCAATGCATCACCACTAGATGCATACCAACTGCTCATTTCATCAAAGATGACATCCCTGCTCACTCTGAACTTACATGTAATAGGGTTATAACAACGATACCCTTTTTGCTCTAAAGAGTATCCAACAAAGACACACTTTTCAACCTTTGGATCCAGTTTCTTCTGCAACTCATCTGGCACATGAATATATGCAATACAACCAAACACTTTCAAGTGAGACATCAGGCTTCTTACTTGTAAAAAATTCTTCGGGGGTCATACCATGAACTGCAGCTGTGGGAGTTTTGTTCATAATATAAATAGTAGTATGAACAGCCTCAGACAAAAAATGCTTAGGCATATTCTTTTCAGCCATCAAGGTGCGTGCAACTTCTGCAATATGCATGTTTTTCCTTTCTGCAACCCCATTTTGCTGTGGGGTATACCTGCATGTGAACTCTCTTTATCCCATGAGACCTCAGAAAATCACTGAACTCATTCGAGAGGTACTCTCCCCCTCCATCTGACCTCAAGCACTTTACTTTCAAGCATGTTTCTCTTTCAACTGCAGCCTTGAAAGTTCTAAAGTGCTCAAACGCTTCACTCTTTTCCTTCATAAAATATACCCACAGCTTTCTAGAACAATCATCAATGAATGTGACAAAGTATGAACTGCCTCCAAGAGATACATTTTTTGTAGGCCCCCAAATATCTGTATGCACAATATCAAGGATATTTCTACTTACATCTCTGTCATGTGAAAAGGGTTGTCTTGCCTGCTTACCAAACTGACATGATTCGCATACCTTATGAAATTCTACTATTCTAAATGTAGGCAAACTTGTAAGCAACCCTTTGGATAGCATTAATTTCAGCCTTTGTACATTTGCATGTCCAATGTGTTTCTGTCAAATTTCAATATTTGCAACAACACATTTTCCTTTAGCATACATAGCAGCATTCATAGTAGGAATTCCAACATCCAGAGTAAACATATGTCAAACTCTACTTCCCTTTGCAAGCAACCTGCACTTGTCATTGAAGTCTTCTACAAAGCAGCCCTTTGCATTAAATATGACTTGCAACCCTTGCTCTACCATCTGACCGACTGACACCAAGTTCTTTGTAATAGATGGCACATGTAATACATTTGAAAGACTCTTTGTCTTACCATCATGCAAGGACAAGGGAACTTTTCCAATGTGTGAAATTGGGTGGCATGAATCACCACCCGTCTGCACATAACCTGTATTTTGCAAATCCCGCATCTCTACAAACCATTCTGCATGGCTGGTCATATGATTGGATGCACCTGAATCAACATACCAAACATAATCATGTGTTCCCTTTCCTGTAACAGCGTTTAGCATATGTTGCATAACAAACAGACGTTCATTTTTGTCTTCATTCTATCGTGAAGATGATGCATAGTTTCCTTGCTACAACTTACCACTGCGAATATCATCTTTCTTAGCATAACATTGGGCTACAATATGACATGTTTTTCCACAGTAGTGACACACAATACTAGAGTTGTTAGAACCTCTGTTCTGCCATCCACCTCTTTCTCTAAATCTCCCCTTGCCTCTAAAGTTACCATGACCTCTTGAAACTTGCATATCACCAAATTGCTGATTCAATCTATTTTGCTGGTTGTCACTAGCACGTCCTGTACCACGGCCTCTTGAAGAGGACCTGCCACATCCTTTTCCTGAACTGGAGTAGAAAGCTTGGACCTATTCACCACTTTTTTCAAATTTCTCACTCTGCATGTTGATCTCTTTAGTGATCATAAGGGAGACCAACTCATCGAAATCTGGAAATGGCTTTTTGACGTATACGGAAGTTACAAAAGACTTCCAAGCCTTTTCATTGTTAAGTCCACCCAAGGTAGACGACACCAAATCATCATCATCGGGCATTGCATCAGTCGCTGCCAAGGCATCTGCAATGCTCCTTACCTTTAGTACATACTCATTGATAGACATATTTCCTTTTTTCAATGTATTCAACTTTTGCTTGAGTTGAATCTTTCGTGCCTTTGTATTTATGGAAAACATACTTTCAAGTATGGTCCAAGCTGCATATGATTTCTCTGTATTTCTAATATGTCCCAGCATATTATTGTCAATTATTGCAGATAGCTAATACATGATCTTTTTGTCTTTTGCATTCCATTCCTTACGTGCCTTTGTCTCTTCTATAGTTGGAGGATCACTCACCTCCGGCTCCTTTTCTTCACCTGAAACAAACTCGTAAAGGCCTTTTCCAATAAGGAAGTTCGTGACACGGAATTTCCATGAAGGGTAGTTGTTCTTGTCGAGCTTCTCAATGATGGGGTTTCCATTGTTCTTTGCCATTATCACAAAACTAATACCAAACAGCAAGCAAATCTTCTACAACCCTCGACCTGTACTGCACAGCAATACACCAGACAGCCTTTTTCACTATCTGCTCAACAATACATACAATCTGCAACTAGTTTGCAGATAAACCTTGTGTTTATTTGCTGGTAAACACCTTTGAACTTACAGATCTGAAATCTGTAACCTGTGCATCTGTATACAACAGACACAGCTAAAGTTGCAGGATATCTCGAACTGCTGTCCACAACCTTGCGAGTCTAAAACGGGGCCTGAAATGACCTCGGATGGCCAAAATAGCAATGGGAAAGACCTAAAGATCTAATCTGTAGAATATACAGCGCTCTTCGCGCATACCAAATCTCACTGCAATCTGAGATTTTTGCTCTACCTTGCTTCCGGTGCCTCCATAGGCACTGTCCAAGAGAAGAAGTAGAGAATGGAAAAGCTTCTTACCCATTGCTTGCTTTCTCGAATCCTTGGCTCCTCTCCTTCGCTTTGGCCTTCAAAACCAGCCTCAATCAGTGGTGCAGCTCTGATACCATGTCACGAATCGTGTGGTGGGGGGACTTGCTCAAGATGCTGCGCCGAACACACACAGAATGCACAAGGAGAAGCTTACTCGAGAGACAAGAAGAGAGATGGAGGCCAAAACGTTTTCTTGCCAGTTTCTTCTTTTTCTTCCACACACTTTACAATATACACAAAGTATAGATAAGATATACTAAGTCAAACAATGCATAACCGACTACACTAGTCAACTGGCGCTATAACTATGTCAGTTGTAAATAGATGTAACAACTTGAATATAATAGTAATGAGTCAGTGGCCATGTGAGAGTCATAATGACCACTGACGTGCTAAGTGTAGATGTGTGGACCCATCTAACCAGGCGGTCTATCATTAATGTCTGCATGTATTGAGCTTGTCATCTCAACAGGGTAGGGAGATGGCGAAGGGGAGAAGGGAGGAGGAGGGCAGGGAGGAAGGGATTGGGGGGTAGGAAAAGGGTGAAGGGGGGAGAAGGGAGGAGGATTGCAAGAAGGGAGAAGGAGGAAGGAGGGACGAGGAAGGAGGGAGATGGAGAAGGGAGGAGGGAGGTGGGTAATGGCGGGAGAGAGAGAGAAAGGGGAGAAGAGGAGGGGAGAGAAAACCGTTGGGTGGGGGTTTTAAAAATAAATAAATAAATAAATAAAGAGAAAAATTGATAATAATAATAATAATGTTCTTTTTTTAACAAAAAGGAAAAACATGGAAGCCCCCCCTCGTCCCGCGCAAAAGCGCAGGGCGAGGTAAAATAATTTGTAGTGGCAGGAAGCAATGGGGGCCAGGACGACAACGGGGAAGGCACAGATGCCAGGGGGTGTCGTGAGGTGCATAAAAGCAAAAATACACGTGTTCACGCACGAGGCAAGGCGTGCAAGGAACTCGACAAAACAAAGAAAATTTAAAAACATGCAAACCGCACATCAGAACGAAATTCTGTAAAAAGGAAAAATGGCCCACACAACGAGGGAAAAAAACGAAAAAGGGCAATGAGGTATCCGGGAACAATTCACGGTGATCACATGGGGAAATCACAAAAATCGAGTTAAAAAATGTATACAAAAATTAATACCGAAAAATCTGTTCACCGAAATGAAGCGCGAGAAAAAGTAAAAATTTGAGAAAAGTCATGCCGAACAGGCCTATCATGTCAAAACACAAGTTCGATAGAGATAAGACCCGTTTACATGGAAAAAACCAAAAAAGGGCCCTCGAAACGAGACACGAAAATTAATATAAAAAGATTCAAGCACCGGATCGAAGGGCAGTAAAAAGGAAAAATGTCTAGGTGAAGCGGACTTATAGGGTTGGCACATTAAAAGGCATATCCAGGGGAATGAGGAGAGGCTCGCAAGCAAAAAAGGTAAAAATCGAACCCGAAAACGCATACGGGAATTAATATCGAAAAATCCATTAGCCAGAACGAAGTGAGGAAAGAAATAAAAATGTGCAAAAAAATGTGCTTGACAATCCTATCATATTAGAACACAGTGCCGATCAAGAGAAACCCTGTTCGCATGGAAAAAACCCAATTTGGGCATAATTCTTGATAAAGATCCGATACCATCCTATTAAACTTAAAAAACTATGAACTTCACTCACGATGGTCAGAGGCAGCCAGAGTCTTTTACATCCTTGATTGGCAGATCTACTAAAATTCCTTATGTTGAAACTATAAACCATAAATACTCGATTTGCTTCTTGAAGAACACACACTTCCTCTTCTTAGCATATAGCTTGTCTCAAGAAATGTCCGTAGAGTTGCGACTCGTAACTTCCTTCATCCTTGAGATATGTTAAGATGTTGTCAAAGAATATAAGGACGAAATCATCAAGATAAGTTCTGAATATAACTTGCATTAATTTGTTGAAGGTAGCAGGGGTGTTTGTTAGTCCAAACAATATTACGATAACTATAGTTTAATCCGAGAGCACTGGGGACACCTAGAGCAATGTTTTGACAGATGCTGAGAGTATGGGATTTCTCTCAACCCTAACAAATGTGTCTTTGGTGTCTCCTCGGGAGTTCTTTTGGGCCATATTGTCTCTACACAAGGAATTGCAATAGACCCGGCAAAGATTGAGAAGATTGCCGCCTTAACAGCACCAACAAACCTCAAGCAATTAAGAGGATTTCTTGGCCATGTGGGCTATTACAGAAGATTTATTGCACATTTTGCAACCAAGGCAGCTCCTCTGCACAAGCTCCTAAGGAAAGAAGCTGACTTCCTTTGGATTGATGACTATGAAGAGGCCTTTAAAACCCTAAAATAGTGCCTTATCCAAGCACCTATCTTACAACCTCCTGATTGGACGAAGGAATTCCATGTGCACACAGATGCATCAATTGAAGGGCTAGGTGCTGTCCTATGTCAAAAGGGTCCCTCTAAATTAGATCAACCAATATATTATGCAAGCTGAAAGGTCACTAATAGGGAACAGAACTACACAGTGACAGAGCTTGAGTGCTTGGCAATGGTGTTTGAACTAGAGAAGTTTCGACACTATCTACTGTCAATGCATTTCAAGTTCTATGTGGATCATGAAGCCCTGTCCTTCCTGATGAGAAAATCAGATGTTAAAGGACGACTTATGAGATGGTTTCTCCTATTCTAGGAGTTCAATTTTGAAGTGGTCACTAAGCCTAGCCATTCCCATGTCCTAGCCGATCATCTATCACGAATCCCTCAATCAGAAGCAAATGAACATGATGATCCAGACCTTCCTGATGCTTCGTTGTTTCTAGTTGAAACAGTTACTCCCTGGTATGCAGATATAGGCAACCTCCTAGCAACTCAACAGTATCCTTTTGGCATCTCAAGCCGTGAGAAGAGGAAGCTTCTGCTAGAATCAGCCCCCTACACCTTGCTAGGTGGTGCACTGTATAAGTGAGGCAAAGATGAAGTGCTGTGAAGATGTGTTGCATGGGATGAAATCAGCATAGTATTGAAAGCATGCCATAACAAACCCTGTGGTGGACACTTCCCGAGAGAAGTGACAGCCAGGAAGGCCCTGTTAGCAGGATACTGGTCGCCGACCCTCCACAAGGATGCATACGATTACTACAAGAGATGTTATGCTTGTCAGCGAATGGGAAAACCCACCAAAACAAGTGCCATGCCATTGCAACCCATTCTTCCCCTAAAGCCTTTCGAGAAGTGGGGGATTGATTTTGTGGGTCCCATTAATCCACCTACTCGACAGAAGTAGAATAGATACATCCTAGTCTGCACGGATTATATCACAAAGTGGTGTGAAGCTAAAGCCCTGAAGCGGGACGATGGCAACAACGTAGCCGTGTTCATGTACGAGAATATTATCACCCGTTTTGGCAGTCCCCTCGAGCTGGTAAGTGACAAAGGTACTTATTTCCTTAACAAAATCATGGAGGAGCTAACTGAGATGTATAAGATCTGCCATCGCAAGTCCACTCCCTACTACCCCAGAGCCAATGGCCAAATTGAAGTCACCAATCGCATTCTTTGCTCGATTCTAACAAGAACGATTGCCGCACATCATCGCGACTGGGACGATTGACTTATAGAGGCCCTCTAGGCGTATAGAACCTCCCACAAGGCAGCTATAGGACAGACCCCTTTCCAACTAGTGTATGGTACAAAAGTCGTCTTCCCTGTCGAACTGAAATTACCCTCTTTGCGGATGGGAGTTAAAGAACTCTTGGGAGATAAGAAGTCACTGCAACGTCGTCTCCTGCACTTGGAATGCTTAGATGAGATATGGCGGATGGCCCTACAGTGCATGGAAACCACTCAAGCGCGATGCAAGGCCTATCATGACAGTTTCATCAAGCACAAGGAGTACAAAGAAGGTAATCTTGTTCTAGCCTATGATTCGAGATTTGGCAAGTTTCCTGGAAAGCTTCAACAATGGTGGATGGGCCCGTACAAGGTACTTGCTGTCAATCCTAATGGCTCTATTCAGGTGCAGACCGTTGATGCCTCTAATGATCCCTTCCTGATCAATGGCTATCGCCTGAAGATGTACTTTCTTCCCTGGGGATCTTGACAAACACAGTCGACCTACCCTTTCCCTTTTGGGCGTCGCATTGTCCTTCTCGTCGTGCTTCTGATAGCCCTTATGATTCTCCTCACAAGGCGGTCTCGTTCTACTACCCCCTCGCAGGAATATCTTAACCCGACATTGTTCTCTTTTCATTTGATCCAACAACAGTGGTGAGGTTGGTCCTAACATATGGTATTTCTACCATTCTCTTTCTTAATGAAAAAAAAACAAAAGACAAAAAAAAAGAATAGAAAAAAAAGGGGAAAAGAAGAAGAAGAAGAAAAAAGAAAAACAACAAAAACCAAAAGAAAAAAAAACAAAACTATTATGGGAGAAAAGGAAGAAATTCCCTGTCATAACAGGCCTCGTTCCAAGAAAAGGTGGAAACGCCCGTGGGCGAGAAGCTGACTATGGAAAAGGTGGTAACACCTCGCAGTTCAGGATAGCTGACTCACCAACATAATCTTTGTGGCAAGTAATTTGAAGCCACCCTCCTTGGTGCACTGTCTTTGCAATATCAATCCGTCTGCCCTTCTTAATAGACGACTCTTCTTACAAATCATTGAAGTATGAGATTGGTAGGCTGCCTCCCTGGGTATGCCTTTGTCTCAAGATCTTGATGACAACAACAGTTGACATGATCTTCATCACCAACCCCTTGAGTGATGCGAGCTTTCATCCTAATAGGATGGAGACGTGAGTATAGGCTACCCTTTGTATCTATCAGAGCGTGAGACAGAGGGTGGGGGGAGTGACTAGTCTTTCCCTTTAAATCAAATGAGAGGTGAGATGTGTGAATGGAGTGTTACATGCATGGGATGGGCCTCTCAATGCACAAAGCATGATCTGTTCATGTGCACTACACTATAAGGCTCCTTGGCCTTCCTTCTTGCACTATATGCCGACATAGGGTGGGATGCATAGTTGCACCATCACTTGCGCACAAGGCATACAACCTCTACACAAGTGACCGTGAGGATTACATCAATGGGTTTCAGGAAAGGGCTGCCCTCTATATCTTTCAACAGAGCGTGAGACAGATGGTGGACTTAGTGTGATTAGTGTTTCTTCAATCAATTATTGAGAAGCGAGAATTGAGGGCCGTTACAACAATTAGAGTCAGGTACATTTCTATTTTCCTATGCACCCACTAGATGGGTCTCTGCCATAAGTACAGGACACGTCATTGTGTTATGTACACTGCACTACAAAGCTCCCTGGCCTCCCTTATTGCACCTATGCGCCAGACGGGTTGGACGCACTACGGCACCATCAATTGTGCACCCTGGCATACTCCCTCTGCGCCATCCCCTTATCAATTCCTAAACCGTGTGTGAGCTCTGGGTTCTCATCCTTATTTCCTCGAGTGATGTTAGTAATGGGGCGAGTGACTGTTCTTTCATTCCATTTGAGTGATCATGAGTTGAGTGTAATATCCCTCGCCATCGACGAATTTCCTATGATTCCTTTAACGATCTACCTCCTTGGGCGCTACCACATGGTCCCTACTACAAAGGATAAAGGGCGTGTAATGTGAAGACACCTTGTTAGCTCCTACAGAGCCGATGACGCCACCAGACGCAACCTTAATAGTCGACATTTCTCCTCGGCAATATGGGCCAAGTTTTTCTAACCCTACACCTTCTGTTTCTCAGTACCGGTCATGTCTTAAGTGTGGGGATGTCGTGGTTGCTCTGAAGTGTGGTATTAGGTCCTTGTTATCTGGTCTACCCTTCCTGTTAAGGTTTTAAGTGTGGGGACGCGTCCCTGTGCGTCGATGATGCATACCCCCATGCATGTACCCTGTTCTGATCATGCATCCATGCCATGACTTCATTTTACCCTGATGGGGTCCCTTCTATACTCTTTCGTTCTATTTTACCCTGTCCTCGGGATTGTTCTTTGATTGTTTTCCTTTATCCTTTGTTTTGTGCATTTTTCATACGAACAGACCTTACGTTCACTGGAATCCCAATCCAACCTTATAGCCCTGTTTGTCCCTTTTGAATTGTCTATTTTTCCTTTTTACCAACCCCTGTTCTGATAGATGGTTCTAAAGTTTTTAATATTTTGAAGCAATTACTGTAAAATGGATGGTTTTCTATGTGAACGCATCTTTATTACTTCAAAACTCTGATCTAATGTACTAGCCCTATCCTACCCATTCCCCCTGATATTTTTCCTTATAACTTCGTGTCATTCTGATGCACAATTCATCAGTTATTAATTTTTGTAGATTTTTAATACCTTTTCGTGCCTATTTTTTACATTTTTCCATGTGAACCTGCCCCATTTTCACCGAAATTCCAGTTTGATTTGATAGCTGTGTCCTGCCAACCTTTCCCCCACTTTTTCCTTTTTCCTCCCGCCTCTTCCGACTATCAGATTTTTAGTTATTAAATTTTTCGAGTCTTTTCGGATGTATTTTCCATTTTTTTTTCACATGAACCCCTCCTAATTTTCCCCAAACTAAGTTTTGATGCGCCAACCTTGTGAATCCCTTTCTTCTGGACATTTTTTCTTATTTAGTGCCTACCATTTCGGCGCACGGTCCTTCCCGTATTAATTTTCGACCCCATTTTTAGGCCTATTTTTGGGGTTTTTCCCATGTAAATGCATCCTATCTCGCTCAAAACTGTATTTTATCGTGATAGGTTGTTGGAAACATTGTTTTGCACACTTTTCCTTCTTTCCGCACTTCATTCCCATGCGCGGATATTCTGTTTTTAGGTTTATTTTTTACCTTTTTTCCATGTGAACACCTTGATTTTGTCCCGCAACCCGTGTTGCATGTTTCCATCATTTTTCCCTCATCTCCCGATATATTTTTCCTTTTTACAAAATTTTGATCCGACGAACGGTTTGGATTTTATTAATTTTTCTTCATTTTTCCCGTATGACCGCGTTTCTCGTGTTGCACGTGAACGCCCCTTGTTTTTGGTTTTACGGGCCTCGGGACGCCCCGTGGCGTTCGTGGCTTGCGCGTCACCGTCCTTGCCCATTTGACCCCATCACTGCAAAAAAAAAAAATTAACCTCTGCCCGCACATGCACACGAGCCGGGGGTGTGTTTTTTACCCCTCCATTTTCCATTTTTTATTTTTCCGTAAATAACAAAAAACCAAAAACAACAACAACACAACTTAATCCATAATCCTAATCATACTTAACTCCAAACCAATATATATATATATATATATACATATATATATATATATATATATATATACATATATATATATATATATACATATATATATATATATATACATATATATATATATATATATATATATACATACATATATATATATATATTTATTTATTTATTTATTTTAAAAAAACAAAAACAACAACACACAAAAAAAACCAAAAGCCAAAAACCAAAGAAAAAGCAAAAGAAAAGAGAAAAAGAAGAAAAAAAAAACAAAAAGAGAAAAAGAAGACAACAAAAAACAGAGAGAAAAAAAACAAAGAAAGAAAAAGAAGAAAAAAAATAGAGAAGAGAATCAAAAGAAAAAAACAAAAAACCCAAAGAAAAGAAAAGAAAAAAAAACCCTACATGTGCCGTCGCGTCCTCTCCTTCCTTCTCCGTTCCTCCCTCCTTCTCCCTCCCCTTCTTCTCCTCTTTATTCTTTCTCTTCCTTCTCCTCCTTCTTCTCTTCTCCACCCCTGCTGCTCTGGCCCTCGACATCGTGGCCGCCCGCATGGATTGCCGCTGCCCTTCGTTCCCACCGCCGGTGACGCCAGCCCCCTCGCCGTTCACCGCTCCAGTCAGCCAAGGCCCCCGACGCCTATGCTCTAGTCGCCAAGGCCGCCGACGCCTATGCTGCCCCGTCAGCACCGCCTGTGCCACCATCGTTCGGCGAGCGCCGCCAGCACCACCACTTCTTCCCCACCTCCTCCTCCTCTTCCTTCCCCTCCTCCCCCACCACCACCACTATCTCCTTCTCCTCCTTCTCCTCCTCCTCCACCACCACCACCACTACTCCCTACTCCTCCTCCTGCTCCCCCTCCTCCTTCCCCCCTTCTCCTCCCCCTCCTCCCCTTCCCCTTCTCTTCTCTCCTCTTCCTTCCCCCCCTCCTTCTCCTCCTCCCCCTCCTCCCCCTCCTCCTCCCCCTCCTCCTCCTCCTCCACCACCACATTCCTCCACCTCCTCCTATGGTTAGTTTCTAGCTTCATGTTAGTTAATAACCTAACTAACCCCAGTTAGTTAACCCCCCAAACTAACCCCAGTTAGTTAACCCCCCCAAACTAACCCCAGTTAGTGAACCCCCCCAAACTAACCCTAGTTAGTCAACCCCCCCAAACTAATCCCAGTTAGTGAACCCCCCCAAACTAACCCTAGTTAGTCAACCCCCCCAAACTAATCCCAATTAGTTAACCCCCCCAAACTAACCCCAGTTAGTTAACCCCTCCCAAACTAACCCCATTTAGTCCACCCCCCAAACTAACCCCAGTTAGTTAACTCCCCCCCAAAGTAACCCCAGCTAGTTAACCCCCCCAAAGTAACCCTAGTTAGTTAACCCCCCCTGAAACTAACCCCAATTAGTTAACCCCCCCAAACTAGCCCCAGTTAGTTAACCCCCTCCAAAATAACCCCAGTTAGTTAACCCCTCCCCCCCAAACTAACCCCAGTTAGTTAACCCCCCCCAAACTAACCCCAGTTAGTCAACCCCCCCCAAACTAACCCCAGTTAGTCAACCCCCCCAAACTAACCCCAGTTAGTTAATGATGCCAGGAGGCATATTTCACGGTGGATTCCATGCCATGGTGGATTCCGTGAGGTTTTGCGGTGGATTCCGTAAAATTTTATTACCGAGGCTCATACACAAAGTGGATTCTTTGTGCGAGAAGTCGATGGGGGCGTTTATCCTTTTCGGGCATTTTGTTAATTTCATGTGTACATGGGTGATTCCATAGCGGGTGATTCCGCAAAATACATATTTAAATTAATAAACGTTTATGAGTTTAGAGTGCGCACTTGTGATAAATTATGGTTAGGATTGATTTCTAACCAATTTATTTATGTAGCTGAAGACTGCTAGGTATTCACTTTTGTCGGTTTAATTGTATTATTTTTCTAACAATTGTGAATGCTTTAGTTGATATGTAGAGCAAGCAGCGGTGGTAGTGGAAAGCATTGGGGGATAGCGTGTATTCAAGTTATCGTCAATATTTTGATGGGTGTATATCTTAGGAATGGCGCCTATATTTTGTCGTGCTTATTTATCAAAGCGTTTGATATTTATTTATTATTTTTGTATGCGCATGGGCGCACGATTTAAATATTTGTATTGGACATTGTATTTGGGTACCGCCTGACTTCTTGGGCGCCCATTAGCTTTAATTCTTTATTAGCACAAAAGCAAACTCAAAAGCTAAAGCGTGCTATTTTGTAATTTGGGCTATTATTTGAGCTTGAAGATGATAAATATATGAAATACATGCTTTGTGGAGTGCTCACATAAGGCATGGGGGGAGATTGCACCCAATTGGTCTCTTGTTCATATCGTGCAAGCTTTCTACATTGATTTGTGTGCAAAAAGTAGAGTTCTTTTGTTCTTGGGGACCTTCTGACGCTCACTACGCGCGCATACGGGAACCGATCTATGCACCAGTGGTATTAGAGCGAAGCTGAGATCGAGAGCTTCCAATCGCTTACCATCTTGCGTGAAGCGGAGCTCCTAGAACGATCGAGCTCTACAGTCAGTTTCGTCACGAAAGGTTGATACTAGCGTGTTCCTGGCGGTCAAGAACCCCCTTCTGCACCCTCTGATCGCAAAGGACCAGCCTGTGTGGGCGGAGGACCACGTGGATATCTTCTTCTTCAAGTTGTCTGTGTATAGATAAGTTTTTACTCCATAGCTCAAAAGCTTTAACAATAAGCTTAATAAGCTTAATAGTAAGCTTTAAAAAGCTTCCTCCACGAATTTCTCAATCGGCAGCAAGAGTATGTCCAGAACGGCATCGATTTCGTTGCCAATGTCCTCAGATACACGAAATTCAGCTTGTTAACTTAAGCTCTTAAGTCTTCTAAGTTACCAAGCTTACTTACTCCTACAAGTCACCAAAGTCACAAGATTACTAAAGACTTACTCAACAACTACCTTAGTGGTAGTTCATACGCAGAAGCACACAATCACTATATTACTCTCTGGTAGACTCTGTTCACACCTGCAGACTTGCTAAACCAGTTTCAGCAAGAACAAAAGTTCATACACAGTTTATATGTAGTTTCTATGCAACATTATTTTCTTGGACGATGGTTGTGACAACGAATACCGCAATCGCAAAAGACAAAGACTATAAAAGCCAAACAAAATTTACAAGCCTTGTATACCCGCCTTTGAGCTACGCTCATCCCGCTAATAAGATTTCGAGAGTGTGAGGTCTTT
This sequence comes from Lygodium microphyllum, assembly GCF_053477565.2. Taxonomy (NCBI): domain Eukaryota; kingdom Viridiplantae; phylum Streptophyta; class Polypodiopsida; order Schizaeales; family Lygodiaceae; genus Lygodium; species Lygodium microphyllum. The sequence goes on from NC_141151.1 coordinate 53,675,586, forward strand.
TGGATTTTGCAGGATGACTGAACAAAACATGGACGATTTTATGGCTGAAGGTGATTTACCCGAATCAATGATGGAGCAAAAGTTGGATTTGATTATGATGCAGCTCAAAGAAGAATGAGTATACGACGTACCATCGATGTGACACTTGAAGCCCAATCCATCCGCAAAGAAACAAAGATAAGTAAAAGAAACTTCAAATTTCGTACTTTCAATGGATCACGAGATGGAAAGACTATACTTGCTTTTATCAGTCAATTTGATGATTACTTCCATGAAGAAACATATGCTGAGAAAGACAAAATTAAATGTGTCACTAACCATTTAGTCGATCGAGAATCCTTATGGTGGACTGTGGTCCGTAAGAGCGTTGATTGTCCCACTACCTGGGAGACTTTCCAAAATAAATTTTGCAGAATTTCCTTCCTCCTCAGTTCCATGAAAAAGCCATCAAGCAATGGAATCTTCTACAACAAAGAGATCACAAACCTATTTTCCAATACACTGAACGTTTCTAGAATGCTCTACTGCAACTCCGAATGCTCGAAGATGTACCTGAAGCGACTCACAAACACAAGTTTATATCTAGCCTACTTGGACATTACTATGCTGATGTCAATATGTTCAAGCCAACAATCCTTGAAGATGTAATTTCCTTGGCTCATGACACTAAAGACAAGATTCACGGAAGAGACAAGTGACCACAACAATTTCAAACTAATGGTAACTATGGTTTCAAACAATTCAATTCAAATTTTTGAAGATTCAATCAAAGTTGTTTTCTTCCATCTTCATTCCGTAAGTCTTGGATATGACCACCTGCTTTGCCATCAAATATCAATCCAAACTTGAAGCCATCCTCATAGTCAAATCCCAACATTCCTAAACTTCCTGCCATTACCAGCAATGTATCTAAAGCCAAACCCATAGTTTGTTACAAATGCCATCAACTTGGGCATCTAGCAGCCAATTGTCAAACCAAAAAGCCACCTGTCCATATCAATTATCTTGGAGCAATTGAAGAAGAATAACGTGAGGAAATGCCTGACTTTACGAAAGATGATGATGACATTGGTACTACTTCGGATACTTTGCCAGGTATGCCAACTCCCCATTCTTTGTTAACGATGAAATGTTTTGTGCATGGTAAAGAAAAGACTATTTTACATGATGATAGGAGCACACATGACTTTATTTCTGCAAAGTTAGTAAAAGAATTGAATTTACAAACTGTTTCTACACATTATCGCATTGAAGTTGCATTCCTAGGCACAAGATGTAATGGAACACAAGAGGTGCATAATTTAGAAAGTAAAATTGGTGAATATATTGAACGAAGAAATTTCCTAGTTGTACCTTTGCAGTCTAGTAACATTATCTTAGGAATGCCTTGGCGTCATCAATACAATCCTGACATAGATTGTTCTACGCATTCAATTAAAATTTATTTTCAAGGAAAACAAATCACATTGCATGGTATGCATGCTTCCAATAATTTTTTCACTGCTTACTCATACTCAGGCTAAATGTGCATTACGTAAAAGTAGCAAATCTTATTTAATATGGGTGAATGAACTTCAAGCTAAAGAAAAACAAATGCATCCTAGGCATATACAATTTCTTGCCCAATTTCAAGATTGTTTTGCTGCTGATTTACCACCTGGACTACCACCTTCACGTCCTGAAGATCACAAAATAGATTTAATTCCTAGAACACAACTAGCATGTAAAGCATCATATAGGCATAACCAAATTGAACAGAAAGAAATTCAAAATCAAATAGAGGAATTGCTTAATAGAGGATTAATTAGACCTAGTAGTTCTCCATTTGGCGCATATGTTTTATTAGTGAAAAAGAAGAATAATACTTATCGCATGTGCATTGATTATCGTGGCCTAAATAAAATTACTGTTAAGAATAGATATCAAATTCCTAGGGTAGATGATCTTATGGATAAGCTACAAGGATCTGCCATATTCAGTAAGATAGATCTTAAATATGGTTATCATCAAGTAAGATTGGATAAATCTGATATATTCAAAACTGCATTTAGAACACAATTTGGACACTATGAATTTCTAGTTATGCCTTTTGGTTTAACTAATGCACCAGCCACATTTAGTCATATGATGAATCACATATTTCTGAAACATTAGCATTGTGTCATAGTATTCTTTGATGATATATTAGTATTCAGTAAAAAAGAAGAATGAGCATTATGAACATCTGTCTTTAGTTTTTAAGTTGTTAAAAGACAATCAATTATATGCTAATCTAGAAAAGAGTGAATTCTTTCAAACAGAAATTGAATATCTAGGACACATTGTTTCATCGAAAGGTATTAAAGTTGACCCTAAAAAGATAGAAGCAATTTTAAGTTGGCCCATACCCAAAAATGTGCATGAATTACGTTCTTTTCTAGGTCTTGCTAGTTTTTACATAAAGTTTGTGAGGAATTTCTCATTACTTGCATTACCTTTGACTAAACTTTTAAAGAAGGGTATTGTGTATAACTGGTCTAACAATCAACAAAAGTCTTTTGATTTATTGAAACATACTTTAACTCATGCTCGTGTATTACAACTACCTGATTTCAATAGACCATTCTTTTTAGTAGTTACTGATGCTAGTGGATTTGGAATAGGAGCCGTCCTTATGCAAGATAATAATCCCATAGCCTACTCTAGCTGTAAACGTAAACCATCTGAACTTAAATATTCTACCTACGATAAAGAATTGCTAGCCATAGTACAAGCCTTACGTCAATGGAAACATTATTTAATGGGATCTGAATTTATGATCAAAAGTGACCAACAAAGCATTAGACATCTCCTTAGTCAACCACAAATATCTGACCAACACATTAAATGGGCAGCTTTTATTCAAAGTTTTAATCCCCTTATACACATTAAATGTTGTAGCTGACACTTTAAGTAGAAGACTGATAATTCATAATATTTCTGTGATATCATTTGATTCCCTTATCCCTATGAAAGATACTTATAATCAAGATCTTACTTTTCAAGCTGATTGGAATAAATTAGTTCCAAATAATTGGATTCCTATTGATTCACTATCTTACAATAATGGATTCATGTTTTATGAAAAAAGATTATGTGTGACAATTCCATTTCGATCATTTGTTTTGAACGAAATTCATTGTCCTCCATATCAAGGTCATAGAGGAATTATATCTACTTTGTATACATTGCTTGAAGATTTTTATTGGCCACATATGGACACTGATGTATCTTACTTTGTATCTGAATGTTTAGTTTGTCAACGAGTTAAACGACATCATGATAAACAATATGGTTTATTAATGCCATTATCTATTCCATCACGACCATCGGAACAGATTTCAATGGATTTTATCACTGGTTTACCTAACACTAAAGCTAACCATAATATGATTTGGACTGTTGTAGACAGGTTTAACAAACAAGCATATTTTATTCCATGCAAGAAAACTTTAAATGCATCTCAAGCTGCTCAATTGTTTTTGAAAAATGTGTTTACTAATCATGGTTTACCAAAAGTTATTATTTCTGATCGTGATTCTAGATTTTGTAATAACTTTTGTATTACTTTGTTTGCTAACTTAGGAACAAAGATTGATTTTTCATCTGCATTTCATCCTGAAACAAACGGTCAAACAGAAGCTACTAACAGTACTATTTTAGATCTTTTGCATGCTTATGCCATTTCAAAACCACACACATGGGATACACATCTGCATTTACTTCAGTTTGCATATAATAATACACCACACACAGCTACAAAGAAAGCACCATTTGAAGTTATTTACAGATATAGATTGCCTACACTTGTTGCATCATTATCAAACAAAATTCAGAGTGCTGATGATATTGCTAATATGCATGCCACTATTTTTTATGAAGTTAAAGATATAATTGCCAAAGCCCGGCAATCATATACAAAACAAGCAAATAAGAAAAGACAGGCTATGAATTTTAAAGTTGATGATTATGTTTGGTTACGCATAGAAAAACGAAGATTACGAAGTGTAGATAAACACCCAGTTGTGAAATTAGCACCTAGATTCTATGGACCATTCAAGATCATACACAAAATCAATGACAATGCATTTAAACTAGAACTACCACAACATTGGAAAATCCACAACACCTTTCATATTAGTTTATTAGGACCTTTTAGAGGCCAATTACCTGTACACCCTGTCTATGAAAACCCTCCTTTGTTAGATGATGAAACTGAAATCCTTGAGCCTGAAACTATTATAGATACTGACTTTATGACCACTAGAACTGGCCATAGATATTCTAGATATTTGGTCAAGTTTAAAAATCATCCTGTTAAAGAGGCCCAATGGATGCACGCTAGAGACTTAAATGCTTTCCCCACTCTGTTAGCTCCACATTGAGCTAATAGCAATTGAGGTCAATTGTTATTCCACCCCGTGGGTATGATGCCAGGAGGCATATTTCACGGTGGATTCCATGAGGTTTTGCGGTGGATTCCGTAAAATTTTATTATCGAGGCTCATACACAAAGTGGATTCTTTGTGCGAGAAGTCGATGGGGATGCCTATTCTTTTCCGGCGTTTTGTTAATTTTGTGTGTACATGGGTGATTTCATAGCAGGTGATTCCGTAAAATACATATTTAAATTAATAAGGATTTATGAGTTTAGAGTGCGCACTCGTGATAAATTAAGGTTAGGATTGATTTCTAACCAATTTATTTATGTAGTTGAAGACTGCTAGGTATTCACTTTTGTCGGTTTAATTGTATTATTTTTCTAACAATTGTGAATGCTTCAGTTGATATGTAGAGTAAGCAGCGGTGGTAGTGGAAAGCATTGGAGGATAGCGTGTATTCAAGTTATCATCAATATTTTGATGGGCGCGTATCTTAGGAATGGCGCCTATATTTTGTCGCGCTTATTTATCAAAGCGCTTGATATTTATTTATTATTTTTGTATGCGCATGGGCACACGATTTAAATATTTGTATTGGACATTGTATTTGGGTACCGCTTGACTTCTTGGACGCCCGTTAGCTTTAATTCTTTATTGGCACAAAAGCAAACTCAAAAGCTAAAGTGTGCTATTTTGTAATTTGGGCTATTATTTGAGCTTGAAGATGATTAATATATGAAATACATGCTTTGTGGAGCGCTCACACAAGGCATGGGGGGAGATTGCACCCAATTGGTCTCTTGTTCATGTTGTGCAAGCTTTCTACATTGATTTGTGTGCAAAAAGTAGAGTTCTTTTGTTCTTGGGGACCTTCTGACGCTCACTACGCGCGCATAAGGCGACTGATCTGTGCACCAATTAACCCCCCCAAACTAACCCCAGTTAGTTAACCCCCTCAAACTAACCCCAGTTAGTTAACCCCCCCAAACTAACCCCAGTTAGTTAACCCCCCTTAAACTAACTCCAGTTAGTTAAACCCCCCCAAACTAACCTCAATTATTCAACCCCCCAACTAATCCTAGTTAATTTAATTGTACCTGGTTAATCTCTACCCTAACCTAGTTAACCCTGACTACCCTGACCTGCCTAACTAACCAGACCTAACTAACTTAACTAGACTAGCTTAACTAGACTAGCCTTACTAGACTAGCCTAACCAGACCTGACTAACCAAACTTACTTAACCTGACTTGATCTCAGTTAACCAAACTAACCTAATTTACCTAGCTTCATTGATTTATTCAACTAAAATAACTTAATCCACTTTTTCAGACTAAGCCAACCTAATTCACCTAATCTACTTAGTTAGCCCCCGTTCCTGCCCTTTCTCTTCCGTTCTTTTTCCTGCTGAGTACAATGTGCTAGTAGGCGTTTACGCGCGAGGACGCGTTTCCGACTTGTCCATGTGGTGAAGTATTGCAAACCCGCCATTCACACTTCGTTGTTCACACGCAGCTCGGGTACTGCGTTGTATTTTCCAACCTGCAAATATATAAAAATACATAAAAATAAACAGAAAACACATAAAAATTTTGAAATTTCATTTTTAAAAAATAATTTTTTTCTGAAAATTTACCAATATTTTAAAAATTATTTGGAATATTTTTAAGGTGGAAATTTAAAAAATAAATTGTAGAAAATTTAAAATCCGAAAATTACTCCAAAATTACATGAAAAATGAGTAAAATTTATAAAAAACTAGTAATAATTCAGAAATAAAAATTAAATATTTATATATATCTACAAACTAATAATCAATAAAAAATGATAGATTTAGCAAATAATTACTAAAATATTTATCAATTTCCTATCCTTTTGCCATTAATTCTCAAATAAAAATATTTCCATATAAAACTAGAAATATTATTTGAAGCAAAAAATCGATCGAATACCATACTTCATAAAAATTCATTTAAATCCTAAAAATCAATTGAAATCATGGCTAAATTAACACACATTTTTGACACTTTCTAGTAATGCCAAATTTTACATATACTCTCATAACATATCCATGTGTCAGATAACTATTTTATTCATCAAAAAAAAAAAAAAATACAAAACAAATTAACCAAAAAAGTATACACAAACAAATACTAAAAATAAAATAAAAATAAAATAAAAACACTAAGGTGCTTTTATTTTTTTCAATCAGTGGTTTTTGTTTTTGTTTGATTGGATTCATTGCTTTTGGGGTCATTGCTTTTGGGGAACTACTCCGTGCGCCTTCAGTTCATTGCGTACACACCCCTATTAGGTATTTATTTTGTGAGCTTTATTTATATTCATTACCCCCTTAACCGCAATTAATTGCTAAAATGAACTATATTCACCCATCTTTTCCACGCACATTCGCACTAAACACACAATTTAATAATTTAAAAATCAACCAACCATTCACTTTGCACGTGCTACGTGTGCTTAAGAGGCACCTTAATTTTTAAATAAAAATGAACCAGCCGTCATAAAAAAGCATGCTGTCAGAGAGAGAAAGAGGAGAGAGAAGACTGCAGAGGAGAGAGAAAGACTGCAGGAAGAGAGAATAAGAGTGACGAGGAGAGAGAAAGACTAGATTTAGAGAGAGAGCCAAGAAAGAAGGGGAAGCCATAGAAGCTGTGAGCAAGAAGAAAGAGAAAGTCTGTAATTGTATTAATGTGTCAAAAAGATCTGTAAAATTACATGTCCTCTCCTTTTATACCAATGTCAATGTGACATGGCATAATATCAATGTTATTTACACTAATTCCTTATTCTCATCTTACAATCCATCCCCACTCAAAATGAAGGTTTTTTTGTCCTCAAAAATAAATATTGGACTTATTGGTATAGCCAAGTGGGAGGGCTGCAGAGTACTACTCTGTACAGCGTTACAAGTGGTAAAGGAAAAGATTACCTAATACTCAATAGTTGTACTAATCTATACAAAAAAAATCAAAATCAGCCTGTAGCCACCCGGATCAAAAGGAAAAGTTGTATCATTGCCATGCATTGGATCAACTTTCATAAGATCGAAATCAAATACTGCTGGAAGCATTATCATCATGATGGTACTCACTAACGAAGTCACCATTGCATGATGATCATCCAAATCCACATGCTGTCCATAATCTGCCTTCTTGAACTGAACTTCTTGTTGTGGACTCATACCAAAATGGTCTTCAACAAGATGTTCTTCATCATTTGCATCATAATATTCAAATACCAAGAATATTTTGGCAGACTTTGCCTTACATGTGACTTGGTGATTACAAGATAGTGGCTTAGCACAACGATAGCATAAGCCCGCAGCATGCAGTTCCCGTATTGTATCACTAGTAAGGTGTCTAATACGCTTAGCCTTAGATAGCAATTTACACACCTGTTCATCACCATTGGTCAGCTCTATAATAGTTTTGACATGCTGCTCATAGTCATCTTGCTGTTCATGTATAATAGATGGCTGTCCATGCTCATCATGTACTACAGATGGCTGTCCATGCTCATCATGTACAACAAATGGCTGTCCATACTGCATATGGTGATAATAGCCCTGCTGCACATCAGAGGGACAATTTGGTTGAGCATATGCATTTGCTTCCATTGATGTTTGCTGCTCACATACATAAGCATGCTGCCTTTGATCATTGATCCCACTGCATTGGTCATAATCACTTGCCTGCTGTTGATCAAAGCTAGAAGTGTACTGATAAGCATAACCATTTCTGTCACATCCATAAGAATTGGGCTGGTCAACCAAGAGAGTTTCACAAGTATAATCATACTATTTTGCTGAAGAGATGGATGCTCATAAGCATAAGCATGTTGACCATAATAACCATTCTGCTACCAAGGTTCAATGGAATGATACTCTGCATTATGATATGGTACATCATATTTATAAGCATTAACATGCTGCCCAGATGTACTTGCATACTGCTCATATTCATTTACATGTTGTTACTATTCATATTCATAAGATGCATGTAGATCATAGTGTGTACCATCAGCATATACATGTTGTCCATAAGCATAAGCATTTGATTCAAGTGCACCATCAACATATAGATGTTGGCCATGAGCATAAGCATTTGATTCAGGTCTTGCTATTTTTTCCATAGCTGCCTTTATAAGAGCAATACACTGATCAGTCAAAACTCCAAGTTTGTCAATTCTAGCTTGTGTTTGAAGCCAACCTTGTTCACTAGGGCTGGAGCTATTGTTCTCAGTTGCCATTGCAGTCAAGTTGAAGAGATATGTTGTTCCTTGAAAAATATAAGTCCAAATAAGGTGTATGATAGCTTAAATCGAAGGTTAGGATGTCTAGTATCAAGTAGAAATCCTGGTTTGAATTTAGGAATAGGAATACCCCTCTCTGTTTAAGAATTTCCAAAACTGTCCACAGTGAACTGTTAGTGAACTACTGGTACCAAATAGGCTCTAGCTCGAGAAATATGTGTCCAAATGAGACGTTTGATGGCTCCACTCGAAGCTTATGATGTCTAGTATCACTTCCAGTTGTTTCGTTGTCATTAGAATGATGCTACTAATTTCTGTAGCAACTTTTCCAAATCTGTCCCTGTTTGGACTGCACCCTGTTTCGGCCCTGTTCCAAGTGTTTTGAGTACTTCTTATCCAACTTGAGTCAATACCCAGTACCTATACACTCAAATGAGTAGGAGAGAGCATTCCATGAATATGGCATTACAAGATTGCATCTCCAAAGCATCATACCCTTGAGAATGCTCCATCGGTCTTCCATAGGCAATAGGTTGATGACGAGAAGTCAAGTGGTACAAGATTCATCAAATAGATCATTGCCAAGCCTTCAAGAAATGGTTCAATCTCTTCAATGTTGGGGAAGAACCTTCAAATGTTGTCGGTCACTGATGCTAAGAACATTCAGGAAATGTTGAAGAGAAAAAACCCCATGAAATTCTTCAAAATTTTTGAACAATTTTAGTGCTGTCCAAAACTGTCAATCCTAGAGTTCCAGATATCATTGATGATGCTATTGCAATGTATGAATCTGGATCTCCAGTGAGCCAGGAGACAATCAAATCTTCTCTGAAGCATGGGAAACTGCCATTGGTTGCATTGTCGATAGATGAAAATCGAGCTATTGATGTGATATGAAGCCTTGCGTCTCCCAGATAACAGATAGTGTTAACTGAACCTGCAATCTGTTGCATTAGCAAAACTCAACATGGAAAAGGAAGCTGAAGAGGTGTTGGAAGAAGGGACAGGGTCTTAGCAACAGCAGCTTCAATTCAAGCCAATGCCATCTTTATATGAATGTCTTGTATCTCACCGTGTGGCACAACATTATCATTTACAATCAGTGGTTGCAGACTGTGGCACAGGCAAGGGGTCACGGATAGTTCTGATAAAGACAGCAGAGAGCAGATTTCCAGACATCCGTTTGGTAGATATTCTAGTAACACAGGAGAAGTCCACAACGGTTCCACCTGAGAAGTTTGCAATTAAGCAAAGGGCAAACGGATCATCCAGGGCTAATGGCTTTTTTCTTTTCATGGAGCAGGAGAATCTGGAAGCATAATTTTGCCCAGCTTTAAGTAAGGCTGTGAAGACAATGAAGAAGGGAAAGAAAGTCCTTTTGATTGTGAAGCCACAATATGGATTTGGCCCAGATGGAGCAAAGGCAAATGATGGACATGAAGCTGTACCTTCCAATGCAACGTTGTTGATTGAGATGGAGCTAGTATCCTGGAAATCTGTTGAGACTGTGACAGATGACAAAAAGGTTGTGAAAAAGGTCCTTAAACCTGGGGAAGGATATGAAAAGCCTAATGATGGATCTCATGCACAGATTAGATATGTTGCCAAGCTCGCTGATGGAACAATTTTTGAAAAGCAAGGTCACGGTGACTCTGGACTCTTTGAGTTTGTTACAGATGAAGAGCAAGTAATTTTAGGCTTGGACAAGGCTGTGTCCACCATGCATAAGGGGGAAGTAGCACTTGTCACAATGCCTTACACATCAGTGCTCGGAACAGTGCTGTTGATAACTCTCCAGCTCGCGGCTCCCTTGATAATTCCAACTCTCGGCTCCATATTCGCAACAACTCTGTCAGCCATGGCTTGGATAGAAACCCTCCCTTGCCCCCAGGCCGAGTTATTATGTTCCCAGTTACGTGGCTCTTCATGCTATTTTACAGAGCTTTGCTTGTAGGCAGCATAGGACTCGCATTTTGTGCTCCTGCGGCCGCCAAACCTGCAATTCCTTTGGAGAAGGTGGTGAACAAGAATGCATCACAGAAGATTGTTGATGAGAAAGCTCATGAGGCGGTCAAAAATAATGTGCACAAGGTTCTGGAGAAGATTGTGGAGGAAGATGAACCGTCATTATCGCATGATCAAAAGGAAGGGAATGTATCCACTAAAGATTTTGATTCATCGTGTCCTGAAGCATTAGGTGAGGATTTTTGGAAAAGCATTGACTGTTTGGAAGGATCCACTGAAGAGGCATTGAAGGATTTCTTGACGGAACACCCAAGCAATGTAGAGGCTCTAGAGGTTCTCATGCATTTGCTACTAGAGAAAGAGGATATGACTCATGCTTTGAAGGTCCTTGAGAAGCTCGAGCTCTTTGAACCTGAAGAAATGGAGGAAGATGAGACAAGACAGCGATTTTGCTCTCTCTTCACCAAAATACCTCCAGCCATAGTTGTGTAAACTCCCAAGAAAGCTGCCATTAATGCTCCTGCATGCAGTCCTTGTGGTCCAAAGATGTTGTGTAAACTCCCAAGAAAGCTGCCATTAATGCTTCTGCATGCAGTCCTTGTGGTCCAGAGATGCTTTGGAAACTCCCCTACTGCTCCCCGTACTTGTGTACCTGTGACTCAAAATTCCATGTAACTAGAAAGTTGTAACTAGGTAAAAATGAGGGACTAACTGGGACCAAGAACCTAGGCTCTGATACCACTTGTCAGAGAGAGAACCAGGGAGAGAAAGAGGAGAGAGAAGACTGCAGAGGAGAGAGAAAGATTGCAAGAAGAGAGAGAATAAGAGTGACGAGGAGAGAGAAAGACTAGATTTAGAGAGAGAAATACAAGAAAGAAGGGGAAGCCATAGAAGCTGTGAGCAAGAAGGAAGAGAAAGTCTGTAATTGTATTAATGTATCAAAAATATCTGTAAAATTACATGTCCTCTCCTTTTATACCAATGTCAGTGTGACATGGCATAATATCAATGTTATTTACACTAATTCCTTATTCTCATCTTCTTACACATGCGTTGGCAAAAAAGCGCTCCACATCACTATTAATTTTTAATTAATGAATTTGTATTTAGAGACCCTAGTCTGAAAATCATAGTCCGGGTTTTGATAAAGCACAGTTTTACCCTAATAATTTGTAATTAAAATTTTAAGAAGGAACCGTCGTTTTCTTATTAAGGTTTATAACCTAATAAAATGTCATCCATTGTTAATAATTTCTTAAAATGAACCCTTCATTAAAACAATTTCCCCTCACTGCACTTTTTTCCCCTTTGAATAAACACGCTTCGTGGGATGGGCACGTAAAGTCCTCTTAGTTGAAATTGATGGTCAAGGTTATGGTCAGGTCTTGATTTACATTTTTATGGTATTACGGTTTGTTTATGTGTTACGATTACGGGTATGGTTTGTAGTTTTCTTTCTTTCTTGCCTGATATGGGGATTTGGGTGCCTGTTTGTTGCATCGCATAAAGTTTTCGGTCGCATATGTGTAGAGGTCATGCCAAATTTTTTCTAGGATGTGGGTTGTTTGGAGTGGTAAATGGGTTAGTTACGTCTAAGTATGTGCGTCCTTCTGTTGATTGATTTCTTTTTTATAGCCCTTTGGCTGTTTTGCAGCCATTCTTTGTGATTGTCTGTGTTGTGGTGTGTGTGTTTTTCATCTGAATGGCGCCTCACGCTCCTCCTCCTACCTAGTATGTCCCGCTGGTCAGTAGGGATTATTCTTCCCTACTGGCTTTTGAGCCTATAATGAAAGCAAGACTTGCGACTTTCGTGGCTGTCTCATTTTCCTTGATTCCAGATGATCCATCCATGTGTGACGAGTTCCTTGCCTCATACAGCAAGAAGTCGGGATTGGTTCATGGTGCTTCCATGATATTGACACCCCGAGGGTTAGGGAAGGCTTTATCTCTTCCCTACAAAGGAGAGCCCTTTGTTATAGCTAGACAATTATTCTCCAACGATGAAATTTTCAAGCTGTTACAGAAGCAGACCAAGGAACTTCTGGATGTCAAGAAAGTGATCAACACTTCAGGAGTCTCTTTTTCCATGATTACTAATTCTCTGTGGAAGTTGGTTTGCCAGTTTCTCCAGGACAAGTTTATGCCTGCCAAAACACCATCCCCCAAAGAGCTCTTCACAGCTTCCAGGATGGTGTTAAAAGGAGTGGCTATTGATTGAAGCACTTACCTGCTTACAAAGATGGATCAACATTTCGTCAAAGTAAGTAAGGGAAATGTCACAAATGTCACATATGGATCCTACCTGTATGCTTTCTTGACATACTCAGAGGCCTAAAGAAGGGTGTGCTTCCACCTCCTCCATGTGATCTAGTACCTCCCCCACCACCTTCAGAAGAGTCAGAACCTACTGATATAGAGGATCTTGATTCTCCTCCTCCACTGGTCATTCAACAAAAACGCTTGAAGCATGTGGCCGATAAAGCTCCTTCAGTTCTTCCTTCAGTCACAATTCCTGCTACATCTGGCAGTGATCTCCCTGCTTACCTCATGTGTAACAATTTGTTCAGAGCACATAGAGAGGGTTCCTTGGACATATCGATCCCTTCACTGAACATTCTAGTGTCAAGAGATGCTATTCCATTCCTCTGTAAAGAGATTCAGAGTTCGATTGAACTTTCACTGGTGATAGCCTATGTTCAATAGCTGTATGCTTTCTTTTATGAAGAACTGATGCAGTCTAAAGACGAGTTGCATAAGGCAACATCAGAGTTAGCCTCTACTAAAGACACACTTGGAGATTTGTTTAAGCAGATGGATAAACAAACCAAAATGATTGAGACTCAAAGAGAAGAAATATATTCTTTGAAGATTCAGTTAACAAAGGCTCAGTCAGAGGTCACTAAAATCTCAGAGGAGAAGGAGAGGATGTCCAAAGAAGCTTAAGAGTTTCAAACTCTTTTCGATGCAAAACTCTCAGCCTTATAGACTGCTCATGACACAATGGAATCACAAGCTTTCCAAATCAAGCAATTGCAAGACCAACTGGCACAGTCATGGTCTGTTCCTCCAAGCCCCAATGTTTCTCTGATTCCTTCTCTCTTAAAGCAGGACTTGGCAGTTCTCCAGAGATAGGCCACATTGTGTCCATTGTTCCAAGATAAAGTGGAAAGATTGCAGTCGAGGATGGATTTGTTATGGTCAACATTAGAGCATTTCCAGGAGTATGTTCCTCTGAACCTTTCTTTCTTTGTCCACTATCAATTGCAAAAGTTGGCCTTTTACATGAAGCTTTCAACGATGGATCTTCCTCTTCTAGAGGATGGTTGGAGTGGAGCTTGGTCTCCTGAGTTACTGACAAAAGTGGTCTGTATGGTGTTTGAAGATTCTGTGATGATGGATACCATGTTGCTATCATACATGTATTTACAAGGAGATTTGTTGATTCCAGATGAAGTAGATATGGCGTGATATGTGGGGGACGTGGTTTTGCAAGCTGTTTTGTGTGTCAACTATTTGGAGTTGTGGACAGATGACATGTTAGCTCACCTTTCAAAAAACCATCCATTTAATTCAACCTTTTTTTATGCCTATCAGAGAAGATATGTCTTAGGTCCTCTGTTCCTAGCCTACTGTACTACCAACAAATGGCTCATCGCTATGATACCTATCTTTCCCTTTATCAAACCAATTCAACAGCAATCTTACCTCTTCTTTTCCAACCTCAATCTTTTCCTCAAATTTCCATATTTACCTATTGCTCTTTTATCAAAGATAGAGTATTTTCCCCTTCTCCACTGTGCCCTTCTCCATCCATCCATATACCTTCTACTTTTCTTGTTTATCAATGGACATCTTTCCTAACTGATTTCCTTAAGTTTTTAGCCACTCCTTTAACTTATTCCTCCTTTTATGATTTTGCCTACCCCTCTCTTCATCCACTTTTACTTATTCCACTCCCATCTCCTACCACTTCTATTTCTCAACCCCCTCAGTTGGTCAGTGAATATGAAGGGTTTGATCAGCAGATTCCCAGAAGAAGAGGATGGAGCTTGACCGATTCTCTTACACGACCTCAGATAAACTGGCCACTAATTCCAGGAGATTGGACAATTGCCATCAAGCATACCAAAACTACCTTCATTTTGCTCACCAATATTCACAATCTCTAGATCTTTTAGTGAGATTGACAGCTCATTTTGCTTGGTATCTAGCATACATGCATAGGCATTCCCATAATGATCAAAAGGCCATTCCAAAACTTTGTATGAATGTCAATGTGAACATTGATTCCCAACAGTTGGATGTCCTATATTTTCATGCCCTATGTCTACCTAGCAGATACCTTGTTTTGCTAGAAAGAATGTGCTGCTTGTAGTTCTTTCAAAATCCTACAAAGACATTTGGGGATGAATCCTTCTCCATGGATCATTTTCGAAACCACCAAGCCTTCAAAAGGGATCATCTTCATTGATGCCTTTGCAATGTATTTTGGATGATTCTTAATTATATATCTCTCTTTTTGGAGGTGTCATTCAGATGGTTGTGTTAGTGTTTGTGTGTGCATTGTAATAATTGTTGCTGATTGAGAATAATTTATTCGAGAGCTCTTTTCAAACTATTGATGGTGATGGTGGATGGAAAGCCTATGGTGGAAAGATGAAGAGAACCTCTCATATCCTTTATAAGTTTGTTATGGCTTTTTAAATGATTAATCAAATGAGTTAATGAATAAAGAAGTTTTCCTTTAGTAGTATTTTTCTATCAAATACATGTAATAAGTTGGGGTCGTGTTTTGGAGAGATTATTGAAGAACCGACGGAAGATAAAATTGAACTTTTTAATGAGCTTATATTCTTCTTTTCCTTAGGTCGCGAGGACGCTTCCTCTCTAAGTGTGGCGATATGTTGAGAGTGGAAAAAGACTGAAATTTTGACTAATTTTTGTTATTTTTGAGGACTGAATGATTGATTTTTGATGGATTTAGAGCGGTGTATGGTTATTAATGGAAGTGTTTGAGAGTGTTTTGGATGATATTGATTATGTTTTGGAAGTTCATGATGATTCTCAGTGGAGATATGAAGCTCTATGATGTTCTGTTGAGCTTCTGATTGGTTCTGTATACCTTCTGTATATCTTCTGTTTTGTTCTGATTTTCTTCTGTATGAAGCATGGATTGATGATTGATGAAGATTGAGATCTTTTGGAAGCTATTGGATAGTTTTTGATAGTTTGGAATGGTTTGAGTTAGATTTATGAGGTTCTGATGACCTTCTGTAAACCTTCTATAGAGCTTATGTCTCTGCTCTATCTCTGCTCTATCTCTGTACTATAACTATACTGTAGCTACTCTGCTATTGTACTGTAACTGTTCTGTAGACCTTCTGTAAGTGTTCTGTAGAATGTATGTGTGACTTTGGGAAAGTTTTCTAACCTTTTTGAAAGGATGAATCTAAGTTCAAAAGAGCTAAAATAAGTGGAAGAAGCAGCTGTTGAAGACTAAAGAGAAGACTAAGTGACAGTGACAGTAGTGAGCTGTGAAAAGACACTATAGTGGCTCTGGTGACTCTTCATATCAGACATACCTCTTGGGAGATGCATCCTCGACCTAAGAAAGATTATTGAGAGTTATTATGAGATTATTGTAGTGAGGAGATGATGCATTATTGATTGATAGAGAGAGAGAGAGAGAGAGAGAGAGAGAGAGAGAGAGCCAGAGATAGCCAATTCTATCAGAACAGTGTAACTGTATATGAGAGATTGAGAGAGAGAACTATGAAGACATTGAAGATGAATAATATGTGATTGATTTCCATTCAAAGATGGTGTATTATTTTGTGTTCTTTTTTCGATTGATAGATTCTATGAAGATGTTGAAGATTATGGTTGATTCTATCAATTCCGTGGGAGATATCTACTATGATGCTGTGTGAGGAATTGCTATTTTTCTTTGTTTTGATGATCAAAAGAATGAAATTAAAGCTTGTTGATGTTACAAGATAGATTTTCTTGCAAGATAATTCCCTTTTCCTTGGTGTTCCTCTGGGGACTCCAGTTACCAGTGAGAACTTCTTCCCGAGCAAATAATTTCTCCATAACTTAAGGGTGTGGATAATTGCAAGTAATTTCAGGTCATGAGTGGTATAATTTCCCTCATGAGTCTTTAATTTTTTGGATGAATATACTATTGGATGTCCTTACTACATGAGTACACATCCCAAAGCAAGATAGCTCACTTCGGTCACTACTTCAAATTCTTTGCTAAGATTGGGTAGTTTGAGGATCAGCATAATGACTAAGCTTAGCTTAAGTCTATCAAAGCTAGAGTGTTCAACTTAGATCCATTTAATGGTAACTTGCTTCTTGAGTAGGTCAGTGAGGGTTACAACAATTTGGGCATAATTCATGATAAAGATCCGATTCCATCTTGTTAAACCCAAAAAGCTACAAAATGCACTTACAGTGGTTGGAGGCCACCAGTCTTGTACATCCTTGACCTTGGCCAGGTTGGACCTTGCCAGATCTACTGAAATTCCTTTTGTTGAAACTATAAACTCTAAAATACTTGATTTGCTTCTTGAAGTACACACACTTATTCTTCTTAGCATACAGCTTGTGAGTCCGGATTGTCTCAAGAACTGTTCGTAGTTGCGACTCGTAACTTTCTTCATCCTTGAGATATGTTAAGATGTTGTCAAAGAATACAAGAAAAAAATCATCAAGATAAGGTTTGAATATATCTTGCCTTAATATATTGAAGGTAGGAGGGGCATTTGTTAATCCAAACGAGATTACAATAAACTCGTAATGACCGTACCTTGTGCTAAAGGCAGTTTTTGAAATATCTTCTTCCTTGGTCCTGATTTGGTAATACTCTGACCTGAGATCAATCTTGGAGAAAATCCTTTCTCCTTGTAATCGATCAAGTAGTTCATTGATCCTTGGAATCAGATATTTATTCTTGATTGTTACTTGATTTAGCTCTTGATAATCAATGGAGAGATGGAGAGTCCCAACCTTCTTCTTATGAAAAAACACCGAAGCTTCCCAGGGTGAGTTATTGGGTCTAATGTATCCTTGATCTAAGAGTTTTTTGAGTCGTTCCTTAGTTCTACGGCTTCCTAAATGGACATTCGATATGGTTGCTTTGCAATTGGTGCAACTCTTGGTACTAGCTTGATTTCGTGGCCGACTTTGCTAAATGGTGGAAGTTTAGTTAATTCTTGTGGAAATATGTCAACATATTCCCCAAGCCACGACGGTTCATCTTCGACTTCTTTATCCTATTCAATCTTATTTAATTTGATTAAGTATATAGGTGAGCCTTTTCTTAAACCTTTAATAATTCAAGAAGCTTTCGCTAATTGAATCTTTGGTTTCCCTGCTTCTCCTTGTATGGTCACTTGTTGTCTTCCAAGATTCAGGAATGTGACTTGGCCCTTTTCACAATGAATATGAGCATCATTGGGAATTAACAAGTCCATTCCTAATATGCACTCATAGGTTCCCACGTTCATCACTTTGAAATGCATGTTGGTCTAATTTCCACCTAGATTAAATTCTATGGAAATGCGTGGGATCTAGGACATGGCAGGCAGCTATGGTGGATGGAAGACAAAGAGAATGTTCATGATGACATAGACACTAACAAGAAAAAATGCTACACAAGTGAATTAGGTTTCAAGATGGAAGCTTGGACTCATAAACACAATCTTGTGTATAAGACTTGATAATGATCAAGACACTAACTGAAAGAGAAAAGCATCATGATATTGCATTTATCATATGTGTGTAAAAGTGGTAGTCAAGTACAATGCTTTATAGTTTTTGGATGGGTAGAAATTTCCCTTTTTGTGCATATGGGATTCAGTCTGCCTGCATGTCCTAAGCCTAGAACTGCCTCATTCAAAGAGGCCACAGTGGGTATGATTGTAAATCTCAACACCTCTCCTCAATCACAACTAGAAAGTACAAAGTGTGTAGAGGTTTTAGTGAAAGCAATACCTACAAAGTGTGGGCACACCAAAAACATGGCAAAACACTAGAGGCTATCACAGAAAAGGCTAAGTGTGGGTACCACAAACATGATGGTCATCCAGAGGCTAGAACAGGGGCCTCATAGAGGCTGTAGTACAAGGCTACATGAGGAGTCTACAAGCTTATGTCAGAAGCATTAGGGCTAGGAAATACAAGACTAAAAAAGTCTAGTAAAAATTGGGTCAAGGACCCAACAGGCCCTTGCAATTTTCAGCATTTGTTTTGACATAGATCTTCAATTCATTGTAGGTCTTCTTGTTGTTGTAGTCTAGCTTGCTCTTTTTGATCCTGTACTTGTTTTTCACTTTGCTCTTTTGTTCCTCTTGGTTGATCTTCTTCATCTTCTATGTGGTATAAGTAAGTAGAAATGATTGCAATACTATTTATGAGTGGCATCTTCATGAAAGTCTTCATGTTTGCCATTCTCATTACTGAGAATCAACCTCAAATCTCTGATTTTGCAACAAAAGAGATGAAAGAACACAATATTAGTGAGTTTGGGAATCTCCTAATTCCCATTTTTTGAATACTAAAAAGGTGGCACCCCGATAACATGCCCATTAGTTTCTCAAAACCATATGACGTGACCCATCATTGGAAAGCGCTTGAAAAATGGAATCTATTGAGCTATAGATCGCTCGATTTGGAATTATAGTGTTCAAGTTATGACAAATCCAAAGATTTGACCACGTGTCCCAAACTTATGGGAAATTCCCATATTCCCAAATATGGTGTTAAAGAATTTGCATCAAAAAACACAAGTGCAAGGTAGTGTGAAGACACACTTTGTAGTATCAAGAGATACTATGTTTGGACTTGAGCTTGATGATGATTCTTGATGCTTGTCTTGTCCTTTGACTTGAGTTGCTTCCTTGCTGGTAAATCACTTGAATGCTTACTAAAATGAGGTTGTGTTTGTCCAATACTGAGCAATTCTTAGTAGCAAAGACTTGAGTTCACCAAGATTGGGCCACAGGAAATGAAGCTTGAATGTTAATGGCTATGGAGTCCAAAATAGGGTTTCAGACAAGGGTTTGATTTTTTTGATGTAGCAGCTCACATAAGCCATCATTTCAAGAGATCTCTCCTTCATCTTTCCTTGAGTTTATCTCTCTTGCCAACCAAGCCAAACCATAACCATCATGGCACTAAAGTTTCTAGAAAACCCACACATCAAGGAGGGGGAATTCTTGGAGATCATTTAAAGTTTTTGGTAAATTTGAAGGCTCAAGCAACAACATCAACACCATAGCTCCCTGACATGTCCTAGACCTCGCATATTTCCACATGGTATCAGAGCCCAGTCGGGCATGGCCTAGTTTCCTCTCTGCTCTTTCATCTTCTCTTTATCTTTTTCTAGCTCAAATTGAGTTCATGACCTCATCTCTAGCTCCAATTCCATGTCCATCTCACTTTGACCTTCATGGTAGCCATAGCCTGTAGGACCTTGTCTCCTTGGAGTTTCCATATCTCTCTTTATAGGCCATATCATTAGGAGTTCTTTTCTAGCAGTTTGTTCATCTACTAAAGAGGCTTCTCTGTATCACCTTAGAGCTTGACATTGGTCATCAGAGGGCTCAACATTACAAATTTTCACTATCGCTATCTAGATCTACACCTTAGACTGTCGTATTGCTACCGATGTGTCTGCAGTCCACGATCCACGTGCTAGTTATGGGGCTTTGGAAGCTCTATATGTAAGCATTCTTCAACTCAAAAATCTCAACAAATTCCACCTTGTCTGTTGTGTTGAGGAAACTTCTTTTCCATCAACTAACTCAAGTATCATCCTAGGTGCATGCATTGTTCTATGCCTAGTTTTCTAGCACACCTTGGTGATATGAATGAATGTGTGCTTCCACAATCAATAAAAATTTTAAAGGGTTTATCATTATAGGTTGATGGTGTTTGAATCACTGAGAGCTATCGATTTGGTCCCTTCTTATTGAGAGAGGTGTGAATTCTTGCTCTCTCCATGTCGGTTTCCAAAGTGGGACATTCATCATCTTCTACTTCCTTGAGGGTTATGCCAACAACTCTTTCTCTAGCTATGGTTGTTTGATTCTAGCCATTACACAACTTGCTTTGGCATTCGTTCTATCCAAGTTTTGGGCATCACCTTTGGATGTGGCCAGGTTTGTTACAATAATAGCACCTAAAAGTATCCTTATTACCACCAGTAAAGTTCTCCACCACTGACGTCTTAGCCTTCTTGCTATTAACAAATTGGAATTGACCTTGAGCTCTTTTTGCATAGCCCCCAGTTATATTTCCACTTTGGAACTTATTATTCCAAGGCTTATTGTTTCTTGGTTTGGACTAGAGTTCATGTATAATCGATCTTGCTCTTATCAATGCGCCTTGGAGGTCAGATGGATGCATTGCTTCAAGTAGTGTGTTCAAGGGATCATCCAATTTGTGGCAAAACTTAGATACTTGCTACACAATAACCATAGAAAGTGCATACTTGAGAAGTGTTACAAACTTTGAATAATAGGCTTCTAGTGTCATTCTAAGTTTCTTTAGACCAAAGAATTTATTCATTTGCATGTGGTATGCTAGTGGGAGATACCGGCCTCTCATTGCATCCTTTAATACGTCCCCACTAACAAACACTTCGGAGATTCCTTGGTCTTTACACCATTTTTTCCACCAAATTTGGGCTTCTCTTGTTAGCTTTAACTTGCCGATCATTGTTTGCACTACAAGGATATATTGGAATAGCGACGGGCAACTCCAATGCAAATAGCAACGCAAATGGCAATGGTACTCAAACAAAAAAAAGGGCCGAAACTCGAGCGTGGAATTTTTCCGCAAAGAGCAAAAGAGGGAGCGAAATAGATCGTGTGTTTGGGAGGGAGAGGGAGAGAAAGAGAGAGAATGAGAGCTTCTCACCGCTGCTGCCACTATTTGCGAAGAAGAGGAAGTGAATGAAGGGTGAAGAGGAGCCATTGTTGCAAAGAGGAGACAAAGAATCTATTTTCGGGCCTTTGCGGTGAGTGCATTTCTTCCTCTTGGTTTGTTCTTATTCTTTCTCCTCTTCTTTTGTTTGTTTTTGTTGAGAATGAGGTGCATTGAGGGAGAAAGAGAGGAAATGAGAGAGGGAGAAGAAGAAATAATGAGAGAGAGGGAATAAACATGAAACATAACAAAGAAAGAGAGAAATAGAGAGAGAGAGGGAGGGAGAGAGGAGAATGAATGAGAAAACACGAGGGGGTAGAGAAAAACAAAGAGAGGGTTTATTCTTGTTCTTTAATTTCTTTTTTTTTGTTTGTTTTTTACCAATGATGTGCATTGAGGGAGAAAGAGAGAAAAGGAGATAAGAAATGAGAGAGGGTGGAGATTGTGGTGCATTGAGGGAGAACAATAGGAAATGAGATGGGGAAAAGAAGAAAGGAAAAGGAAGAGAGAGCAAGAGAGAGAGAGAGAATAAACATGAAAGATAATAAAGAAATGGGGAAAGAGAGAGAGAGGGAGGGAGGGAGAGAGGAGAATGAGTGAGAAAACATAAGGGGGTGGAGAGAAACAAAGAGAGGGGCAACAAAGAAAGAAAGAGAGAAAGAAATATAGGAAATGGGATAGGGAGAAGAAGAAAGGAAGAGGAAGAGAGAAATGTCCATCACATCTGCTGTTGTACTCTCATGTTCTAAAACTGTTGAGCAATATATGAAAGGTGGGATGGTGGTTGTATATAGTAGTATTAGTAGACTAGTAGTGGTAGTGGTAGTGGTAGTGGTAGTGGTAGTGGTAGTGGTAGTGGTAGTGGTAGTGGTAGTGGTAGTGGAGAGAGAGAGAGAGAGAGAGAGAGAGAGAGAGAGAGAGAGAGGGAGGTTTTGTTAAAGGTGCACCTAGGATGTGTTCAATGCTTTGGGAAGGCGTGAAAGGCCTGTGTCACCAGGCCCGTTAAAGAAAAAGAGAGATTGGACTTGGAGGTGAATGGATGGTTTTCTTGACATGCTTTGTGCTATCTCCTTCTACGCTCTGCATATTGAGTTACACACAAAGGAAAAAAGGTGGTGAGGTCTGGTGCAATACCACAGGACACTGACGTAGGGTAGCTAGTCCTCCATCACCCCCATGCATAGCATATTAGACTTTACATATTGTAGGCCCACCTGTAAGGGGATGGAGAGAAACAAAGGGAGGGGAAAAAAAGAAAGAGAATGAGAAAAATAAGATAGAAAATAAGAGAGGAGAAGAATAAAGGAAGAGGAAGAGAAAATGAGAAAGAGAGAATAAACATGAGAGACAAAGAAAACATAAAAGAGAAAGGGGAGAGAACATAAAACGAAGAGTGCAAAGAAAGGTGCAAAGAAGGGGGAGAAGAACAAGACTTTAGTTGACATTAATTTTGTTGAGTTACAAGAGAAGAAATCCCTTCTTAAACAATAAGTTAAGAAATCAAAAGAGAATGTGAATAAAAACAAATTGTTTGTCGTAATGTAGAACAAATGGAAAATGATGAAGGATATGATGTCCAAGATCGCGAGGCATTATCTTAATCAGTGTGTTCTATGTCCTTGCTCTCAATGCAAGCTGACAATTAGACGAAAACATCGATTGTCTATAGAACACATACGACACTTTGGGGAGTTTCAATCGGAAATCGTTGATCAGGCAATCTCAGAATTCAACAAATGGTAAGAAAAGTGTATATCAATCATGCATTGTAATCACAAACTAATTGAATATCATATACAAAAACATTGGATGTGGTTGTAAAATTTATTGCAGGGAGGTGACATCTCATCCCAAGGAGGAGTGCACCTATTGTGGCCAATTAAAAGAGTTCAGGGGCATCTGATGGATGGAGTGCCTGAGCCAACAATCCACAACTTGGAAGGCACTACCCAGTCTATACCATCAATACCAGAGGAGACATGCAACCTTTCAAACTTTCCTACAATCTTAGAGCCTAAGATGGAGGCAATGATCGATGCATTGATGCCCATGGATGCCAAGACATTTGATTTGCTTAGAGAGGAAGCATCCATACCATTATATGATGGGTGCTAAGTATCTTGCTTGAAGACCCCACTTGCACTCCTAAGTGTGCAAGCAAAATACGGGTGGAGCGATGCGAGTATAACCAAGTTGTTCAGGTACCTTCTACGTACGCTTCATTGATTTATTTTCGGCACCATTATAAAAAACATTTGTGTTTTTTCAAGGTGTTTTATGATTTCTTTTCAGGTTGCTAAAGTATCATATATTACCACTTGCAAATACCATGCGTGAGTCTTGTAATGATGCGAGACATGTTTTACGAAAGCTTGGAATGGACTACAATAGCATACATGCATGTGTCAACGATTGCGTGTTGTTTGGAGGAGAGTATGAGACTATGGAGACATGTCCAAAGTGTGGTGCTCACATATATCGACAGAACTTGCAAGGGAAAACCATCCCTCAAAAAGTTCTTAGACACTTTCCACTTATCCCCTCCCCTATATACATCACATGTTTCGTATGTTGGGCTTGGTGAGCTTGACAACGTGGCATGCACAGAATAGATCCACATATGGAGTCCAATGAATATCAGTGGATTCACGCGCATGGAGCCACATTAACTCTACCTTTCCAAGCTTTGCATGAGAGCCACCAAGGAATCTTCAGCTCGGTCTTGCTATGGATGGCATGAACCCATTTGGTCTCCACTCAACTTCTTACAGTGTATGGCTTGTAGTCCTTGTTAACTACAACATCCCACCATGGCCTTCTACAAAGAAAGGACACCTGATCCTTAGCTTGCTCATTCCTAGCCACTACAAAGTCAAGAATATTGATATCTATCTCTGTCCATTAGTCGATGAGCTTAAGATCTTTGGGAGGAGGGGGTCGCCATGGAAGATATGAGCAAGTGCGATGGTCAATATTCTGCCAATATACGAGCCATTCTCATGTGGACAATGCATGACTTTCAAGGATTCGGGGAGTGCTCAGGTAAGTAGGCTTCCATTCTCATTGGCAATATCTATCAAAGCTCATTCAAGTTTGTATTCACAGGATAGAGGTGTTGAGACAGGTCTAGTTACCTCTAGTTATCATGCATGCCCATTATGTGGGCCACAGTTAGACTCCCAAAGGTCACGAATCATAAAGAAGATGGTATATCAAGGACATGCCACTTTCTTACCGGAGGATCATGAATTGAGGAAAGGTTTTCTTGGATGACCTCTAGCACAAATGAACACCCAAAGCTGGTACAACAACCAACTAGATGTTGAAGCTTTGAGAAGGGAGTATGTTCTCTGTGTTTGATATCCAAGCCCTTTTTAATATCAGGGAGGATTACTACCTAGCTATCATTGTATAGAATCTTGAAACATATTCTAACTTTATTATTCTAGACTAGAATAAGTGTCTATGTGTGGATTCAAATGTCAAGGACACAGAATACTACTTTGCAAGCATAAACTTTGACCATGATCTACAAGGATACGCTTTGATACAAGTTAACCCTTCCTTCAAAGGAAGAGTTCAAAACAACACATGAAAATTTGAATGCATCTCACTTGGGCATATCAAATAAGACTCCCAAGTGCTTGCAAATTGGCAAATCAAGCATCCAAATATGAAGCAAGGAGCTCTTAGTTTCAAATGAAAATCAAAAGGTTTGTTTCACAAGTTATGTTCATTTGGGTATCATAATAATTTTCATAATAATTTTGTTGAGAGTGGAAAAAGACTAATTTTTTGACTGATTTTGTTGTTTTTGAGGTGTGAATGGTTGATTATTGATGGATTTTGAGTGAAAATTGATTGTTTTGGAAGTGTTTGAAATGTTTTGGATGATATTGATTATGTTTGGAAGCTCATGATGATTCTTAGTAGAAATATGAGGCTTTATGATGTTCTGATAGGTTCTATTGAGAATCTGATTGGTTCTGATACCTTCTGTTTAGCTTCTGTTTTGTTCTGATTTTCTTCTCATTTTCTTCTGCACAAGGTATGGATTGATGAAGGTTGAGATATTTTGAAAGCTTATTGAATAGTTTTTGATAGTTTGGAATGGTTTTATTATGATTTATGAGATTCTAATGATATTCTGTTAACCCTCTATAGAGCTTCTGTCTCTGTTATGTTCTGTAGATCTTCTGTAAGTCTTTTGTGGAATGTATATGTGAATTTGGAAAAGTTTTCTAACTTTTGGAAATGATGAATCTAAGTTAAAAAGAGTTAAAACAAATGGAAGAAGTAGCTGCTGAGGACTCAAGTGTAGACTAAAGTGAAGTGACAGTAGTGAGCTATGAAGAGACATTGTAGTGACTCTGATGCCCTTTCATACCTCCCATACCTCTTGAGAGATGCATACACGACCTAAGAATAATTACTGAGAGTGATTATTTGGTATAGTTGTAAGGAGATGATGTACTCTTGATTGAGAGAGAGAGACATAGTCAGATATAGTAAATTCTATCAAAACAATGTATCTATCTATGAGAGATTGAGAGAGAGAACTATGAAAACAATGAAGATGAATCATATGTGATTATTTCCATTTAAAATTTGTGTCTTTATTTTGAATTTCTTGTTATATTGATGGATTCTATGAAGATGATGAAGATTATGGTTGATTCTATCAAATCCATGGGAGATATCTACTATGATGCTGCGTGAAGATTTGTTCTTTTCCTTGTTGTGGTTCTCAAAAGAATGAAATAAAATCTTGTTGATGTTACAAGATAGATTTTCTTGCAGTAGAAACCCATTTTCCTTGGTGTTCCTCTTGGGGCTCCATGTTTTTGGTGTGCAACCGGGGAAACTTGCCATCAACAAGCATCGGAAGAGGCTAAAAATGAAGGAAATGGCATTACCAAGAAGAGGAAAATTCAATGGATGCTTGAAAAGTTCCTTCTTGCACTGAAGAGTTGGAGATTCTCATTGCCAAAGCCACTTTCTACAAGAATTTCATCCCACAATGGAAAAAACAAATTACCATCATGATGCAAGCTCTATGTGGTGGACTATTTCCTCTTCCTATTGAAGCAATAGAGATGTGCATCTTGGTGGTAAATTGTTTGGGAACAAACTGAAGAGCAGAAACAGAGAGAATGACCATCCATGGAAATTTTGGCATTCATTGAGAAGTTTTAAGACATCATCAAGTGGGAGATCATGAAGAAGCTTCAGGAGTCGTGGTCTGTGGAGGTTCACAAAAACAAGAAAGAAAAGAGTTGGAATTTGTTCATGGATGCTCAATAGCAACATACGTGGGATGCTTGGTGCACTAACAACCTCCTGTTTCTTCAATTAGCAACCCACTGGAAGTTGTTGGATAGAGTGTTTTTCATAACATACACAGTTGAAACCCTCAAAAGAGATGGTATTACTATAATGATGGCACAACAACAATCCTAAGAAGAATGAGTTTTGATACTTTCAAAATGGAATATCTCCCCCTCTGTAGTGGTTTGAAAGCTAAATTTAGAGATTTTTAAAAGAAGGAAGTAGAAGAGATGTTGGCCAGAGAGTCCTCTAGAGATTGAAGCCCCTTTGATTCTATTCTATTGAGTACAAACCAACTGGTTGGAGCCAACCCCCTGATGAATGACACAATCAAGAGGCAAGCACTAGAACGAGTCTAGAGGTATGTGAAAAGAGAGAAGGCAAGAATCAAGGTTGAGAACGAGTTTGCAATAGAAGCCTTCTTTGATGCCTTAAAAGCACTCTTTACAAAAGTCCCTATGGCGACTCAAGGTTCCCTTCCTAGTCACATTCATCTTGGAAATATTGATGATAGGCCAGCAAATGTATGGTATGAGAGAGAAGCAACATGAAATTTTGGCGCATGGGACGACCTGAAGTTGGCCTTTCTCACTAAATTCCACCATGAAGGTTTTGAAGAGAGGATGCAAGAGGAGTTCGTGTTAGTCCTCTGGAGAAAGAGTAGAAGCTTATGTCTCATGAATGGAATCCATCTTGAAGAGATGGACCAACCATCATTTGGATGAAGGCATCCAAAAAGGAGTGTTCTTCAGAGGCCTACAACTAGAAGTTTGCAAATTCATGGAATTGAGAAGACCGGTCAATTTTCAAGTTATAGTGGAAGGTGCAAGATTGTATGAAGAAGTTGAAGCAAGGCTATCAATGACTCCAAGAAGAGGAGTCTTACCTCCTTCCATGCGAGGAATGATATACCCACCAAATGCAATCCCAAGGATAGTTCCCTACCCCTATCCCTAGATGCAAATAGTGTCGCAGTACAATGCACCTAATCCATAGTGGCCACAAACGACAATGCCTCAAATGATGGTTCAACCACAACAACAGTGGCCTCAAATAGTTCCTCCAATGGTCACTCAACAACAGTGGAACCGTACCCACTAGAATCAACAACCCCAAGTCTCAACAAAAGCTCTGAGTCAGAACATGAATAGAGGACCTCCTAGATTAACCTAATCAATGTATGCAGTAATTACATAAGCTTCCCAAAACCCTACTACAAGTACTTCACGAGGTGAAAATCTGAAGGACTATGTATCCAATTCACTGGAAAGTATCAAGAAAGAGCTTATGGATGTGATTATAGAACAACTACATATGCTGAAGGTAAATACCACCAATATATCCACTCCTGTGGGAAGTGGGAGAGATGTGATGCGTTCAAATACATGCTGCCAAAAGTGCCATCAAGTGGGACATTTAGCCACTGAATGTACCTAAAAAACAACCATTCTTAGAGCCTTCTATTCATATTGTTTGAGGAAGAATATACAAAGGATATTTGCTCTTTGAAAGAGATGCACAAACAATGATAGAAAGATGAAAACACAAGATTCAACTTGCTAGAATCCAAAATGACAACGCAGGACATTGGACCAAAGCCTAAGGAGTTTGGTCCTAATTTTGGTCCAAGGAAGTTTCCCTCTCAAATTTATAGAGGACGACAATCTCGCAGTGGTCAGAGATTAGAAGTGGAATGTTACAGATGTGGAGAAAAGGGTCATATTTCACCAAATTTTCCAAACCCCAAAAGATATGTGGATTACAAGTCCTTATGTAGTCGATGCAAAGGAGAAGGCCACACTGCAAAAGATTGTCCAATTCTAGCCCCTGTCAAATCTACTTCTGATACCCAATAGAAGATCCAAGAACCTGCTTCCAATTTGGTGGAATTGGAAGTGGCTGCAATAATGCGAGCAAAGAAAGGAGAACCCGTAGTTTCAAAAGGAAGTGGATGTAGATAACGCCTTCCTAGATCGTGGAACCCTCGAGATTAGTGTATGGATAGAAGGATGCTTTATTTCAGATGCATTGATTGATGGAGGCTCATCACTAAACATAATGACATATGTGACAATGAAGGATCTAGGTTTGTAAGAAATTCAACCTACACAGTGGCTTATCAAATTGGCAGAACAAAGCAGAATTAAATCGTTGGGCATCCTCCCATACGTAAAATCAACCCTTGCAGGAAGAGACTATTGGCTGACATATTTGGTGGTCAAACCAAATTCTTACGGGACCTCATACCCTCTATTTTTGGGAATACCTTGGATTTTTGAAGCAAGAGCTAGGACAGACTGGTTCAAAGGAACCCTAACCCTAGGTAGAGGACCCAATAAAGTGGTGTTGAAATTGTATGGAGTGCAAAAAGGCAATGGATCCACATCCATCGAAGTCATAATAGACTCCTCGAATGAAGTAACATATAGTACATCATGAGAGATGAAGAGGCTCTCAAATAGATCTTTCTCAAGAAAACAGAGGCATAGTCCCTTACAGTGGGCACTGTAAGCTAACTATGGAGAGAAGCAAAGTGTTTGTCCATAGGAGAGTACCTCTTGCCTCAACTCGAATTGACATTTGAAATCACCTCTGACAGCAAAATAGAAGCATGGATGTACTATTCTCCCTATTACATGGCAGTTGTAGAAACAGAAGTAGAGTCAAAAGCAAATATAGAACCAGAGACAGAGGTAGAAGCAGAAGTAGACACAAAGATGGAGGACCTGTTCTTCTCCTACAAAGCCTCTAAAAAAGTCGAGACAGAGCCTGTAGAGGAAGAGGATGAAAATGATGAGGAAGAAAAATAAGTAGGTTATGAAAGTGCAGTTGAAGAAGATCCTCTAATAGTGGACGATCTTGTTGATGTCCCTACAGAGACCTCACAGGATGAGGATCTTGGGGTGTTGGATGGAATGACCATGGTTCCATTTGGATTGACAAATGGATCACAAAGTATGCAAAATCTGCATAAGCAATGGATCAAAGGTATAAAAATTCAATTCACTAGTGGCTCCTATCGCCCTTACCATTCATTCTAGAGAAAAGATGATGATGATGCCCCTTGTCCAACAGAAGCCAGAGCCATCAGAGCCACGACTTATAGAAGGTCCATACTATGTGACATTCTTGGACGCATCCTCTGAAGATGAATCCCTAAGTCCAGAAGAAATCACCACTCACACAAAAGCAAACAAAGCTATGATACCCTTCTAGAAATCCCAACAAACAAATAAGTCATTTGTTCAGAAGAAGGACACTGGTTCTAGTGGAACATTAGATGATGACACTACTCCCTTGAAGGAGTCAGACCTCTATCCAGAAGCAATCCGTGGGACATTTATCCATGAAGTGGAAGGTGAAAGGACATTGACATTCCTGGATGCTGACGGTACTGAATGTCACCTGAAAGTGGGCCTAAATCTTCCAGAAGAAGAACTAGTGGTCCTGCAAGACCTAATAAAGGCGAACTTAGATGTGTTTTCTTGGTTGTGCAAAGACCTAAAGGGGATTGACCCTATAGTTTGTCAATACCACATCGATCTAGAGCATGATGCCAAACGTCTGAGACAAAGACAGAGATGTATGAATCCTAATTATTTTGCTCTGATGAAGGCTGAATTATTGAAGCTTCTAGAAGTTGAGTTCATTTATCCTATGGCTAACAGTGAATGGGTTTCACCCATTTTGGTCGTACCCAAGAAGAATGGGAAACTTTGAATATGTGTGGACTTTCAAAAATTGAACTTGAAGATGAAGAAGGATCATTTTTC
This sequence comes from Lygodium microphyllum, assembly GCF_053477565.2. NCBI lineage: Eukaryota > Viridiplantae > Streptophyta > Polypodiopsida > Schizaeales > Lygodiaceae > Lygodium > Lygodium microphyllum. The sequence continues at coordinate 53,706,258 of NC_141151.1, forward strand.
TATCCCCTTCACAAACTAACTATTGGACACAGTGGTAGGTCATGAGTTGTATTCCCTCTTGGATGGATTCAACGGGTACAACCAAGTCCAAATCGCAGAAGAGGATCAATCCAAAACAACCTTCACAATAGAGCGGGAAACCTATGCTTACAGAGTGATGCCGTTTGGGCTCTATAATTCTCCTGCTACCTTCCAAGCAGTAATGATGGCTACCTTCCTGAACCATCTACATGATTTCATTGAGGTGTATCTCGATGACTTCTATGTCTATAGCCTAATCTAGGAGCATTGGGGACACCTAGAGCAATGTTTTGTTAGATGCCGAAAGTATGGGATCTCTCTTAACCATGAAAAATGTGTCTTTGGCGTATTATTAGGAGTTCTTCTGGGCCATATTGTCTCTGCACAAGGGATTGCAACAGACCTGACAAAGATTGAGAAGATTGTCACCTTGATAGCACCAACAAACCTCAAGCAATGGAGAGGATTTCTTGACCATGTGGGATGCTATACAAGATTTATTGCACATTTTGCAACCAAGGCAAACCCTCTTCACAAGCTCCTAAGGAAATATGCGGATTTCCTTTGGACTGATGACTACGAAGAAGCCTTCAATACCCTAAAATAGTGCCTCATCAAAGCACCCGTCTTACAACCTCCTAATTGGACAAAGGAGTTCCATGTGCACACAGATGCATCAGTCGAAGGGCTAGGCATTGTATTATGCCAAAAAGGGTTCTTCCAAGTTGGATCAACCAATCTATTATGCAAGTCGGAAAGTAACCAATAGAGAGCGGAACTACATAGTGGCAGAGCTTGAGTGCTTAGCAATGGTGTTTACATTGGAGAAGTTTCAACACTATATACTGCCGATGCATTTCAAGTTCTATGTGGACCATGAAGCCCTGCCCTTCCTGATTAACAAAGCATATGTCAAAGGACAAATAATGAGATGGTTGCTCCTGTTCTAGGAGTTTGATTTTGAAGTGGTCACTAAGCCTAGCCGTTCCCATGTTCTAGCCGATCATCTATCACGGATCCCTTAAACTACAGATGAGAAACAGGATGATTCGGACCTCCTTGATGCTTCCTTATTCTTAGTTGAAACAGTTATCCCATGGTACGCAGACATAGGCAACCTCCTGGCAACCCAATAGTATCCTCTTGGCATCTCGAGCAATGAAAAGAAGAAGTTTCTGTTGGAATCAATCCCTACATCTTGCTAGGTTGAAATCAACCTTCTACACCTTGCTAGGCGGTGCATTGTACAAGAAAGACAAAGATGAAGTGTTGCGAAGATGTGCTGCAGGAGACCTGATTGGGATTATTCTTAAGGCTTGTCATGACCAGCCATGTGGTGGACACTTCACAGGAGAAGCAACAGCCAGAAAGGCTCTGGTAGCAGGATAATGGTGGCCGATCCTCCACAAGGATGCATATTACTATTGCAAGAGATGAGATGCTTGCCAGCGAATGGGGAAACCCACCAAAACAAGTGCCATGCCACTGTAAACTATCCTTCCCCTAAAGCCATTCGAGAAGTGGGGGATTGATTTTGTGGGTCCCATTGATCCACCCACCAAATGGAAGCAGAACCGATACATTTTGGTATGTATGGATTATGTCACCAAGTGGTGTGAAGCTAAAGCTCTAAAGCGGGACGATGGTAAGAGCATAGCCCTGTTCATGCATGAAAACATCATCACCCATTTTGGCAGTCCCCTAGAGCTTGTAAGTGACAGAGGTACTCATTTCCTTAACAAGATAATGGAAGAGTTAACAGAATTTTATAAGATCCGCCATCGCAAGTCCACTCCCTATTACCCCAGAGCCAATGGCCAACTTAAAGTCACCAATCACATCGTTTGCTCGATCCTGACAAGGATGATTTTCACACATTGCCATGATTGGGATGATTGACTTGCAGAAGACCTCTAGGTATATAGAACCTCTTATAAGGCAACTAGAGGACAAACTCCTTTCTAGTTGGTTATGGCATAGAAAGCTCTCTTCCCTATTGAGTTGGAGTTGCCCTCTTTCTGAGTGGTAGTTAAAGAATGTCTTGGCGAAGGACAGCAAAATGATCAGCAGGGAAGGAGAAGATCGGGCCCATGATCAGTTGGCATGGTTGTTCACAGGCAGCATGAGGCATCTCCCATCCTTCAAGCGTAATTTTCGGCGCTCTCTGATGGCGCCCTCTTCCCACGTTTCATGCTTCTTTCTTGAATGAAAATTTCATGTGACATTTAAATTTTTGGGCTCCCAAAGGTTACTTGCCCATTTTGGCCAAATTTTGTCCACCCCTTCGCATCTTGACCATTTCCTTGGCCATTTTCCCGTCCAGACTCGGAATTGAGCTCTGAAAAATCCTGGGCTTCCGGCTTAGCATCGCGCATTGGCCAGTAGCTCGTGTCAACCCGCACAAGTGTCTGAAAAATTATGAAAAATCAAGAAGTGTCGCTCGGGCACCTTTAAAGCACTTTGACGCTTAAAATCGTTGTCCTAGATCGAGCCCCCGCCTTTGACTGTGAATATTTTTCCCTTGGTATTCATAATTTTTAGCTATTTTTAAGCACTTCTCGGAACCAAAATTCCACTCACTTTTATTTTTGCTCCAACCTTCCTTGTTTTGCCATTTTTTCACAGCAAGAAGCCACCCCGAGGAAGACAAGGTATCGGCCCCAGGTCTGACTCGTCCCCAGGAACCTACCTGGCCTTCGCAAGGCAATGATCAAGTGCTTATACATTTTCATTTCTTTTCTTTTCTTTAATAGGGGTTAGAACCCCTTTTTACACACCTTTGTATTTATATTCATCTTTTAGGATGTTCAGGGTTTCTTGGCATCATCATTATTATCTTCTGGCAGGCTTCTCTAACGGCCTCACTACTAACAAGAACTCCTAGAATGGCTGCCTAGCAGGCTAGCAGAACAGGGCCACTCGGACTTCCTTCTAAAATAGGTCTTTCGATGCCTGACAATGTCTTTACAGGAGGCAATGACTACTCTGACCTCCCTCAAACATACTTAGCCTAAACCTGGGACTTCATGCCTTGGTTGCTGGTCCCCACCAAAAATATATCCCCTCGACAAGTACAAATACACATATAACATGAAAGAAAGGTACTCATAAAGGAGAGATATCACCTGGATTGGCCACAAGAAGCTTCCATCATAGCCAAGGCTCCTCCAGGCTCCACCAAATTCCATGAAACACGAAACCTGTCTAGCACAACACTTAAAACAAAAACTCGATTAAACGCACCCGCACTAGACAGGAAAATGGCCCTCTTGGCCTAATGTAATCAAACATGACTTTACTACAAAACTGAATCGGCCCTCTTGGCCTAATGAAATCAACCAATACCATGCATAACATCCTCCTGGAAACAACCATGATAGACATCAAAGCATACCATTCCCAGGGGAACAGAGGCTCGAAGCCCTAAACTAGGTGCATTAGATTATGACCCATCCCTCCTGCGTATATTGCAAGAGGTGTTTGCATCACATGTCGTCTAATCAGTCTGTGGGTCCAAGATAATAAAGGCAGACGAGTCTCGCTTACCCTTTGCATCACCCAGATCAACCATCGTCTGCGAAAGAGGGCATGTTCAGAAAGCATACCCCACAAACGACCAGGTCCTGTCTCACCATCAATAGATATATCAGGACAAGGGCCACAATTAAAGAAGAGGTCTTCTTCATACGCAAAATTAGCCAATGAATCGGCAAACTGATTCCAATTTCGTGGAACCAGCTGAAAAGACACTCTATCAAATTCGTCTAGCAGGGCTATGGAAGTATGATGGTACATGCAAAGGATGGGGTTCCGTACCATGTACGTCCCATTGAGTTGATTTAAAACCAATTGAGAGTCCCCTTTCACCAATAACTGGTAGATACCACCCTTCTTTGCAATATTTAAACCCATAATCAAGGCTTTGTATTCGGCCATATTATTGGTAAAATTCACCCCAAGATAAGCAACTAACTTCATGACAATCCATCGTCGGGGGTCTCGGATGACAACTCCTACACTTCCTTTTTTACATGCACCCCTGGACGCCCCATCAAAGTACAAGGTGTACGTCCATAAAGGGTTTACATATCCCGCATCCTGAACTCTACTCGTAATTGTGGTAATCGAAATTCAGCATATTCAACGGGTGGACTATAGGCTCCATCCCTCCATCATCATTGAATTCAACATGGATGCTCGTCAAAATTTGTAGGCAATGATGGCAGAAGACCTTGATCTCCCAAATAAATGTCCCACCTTCTTGCTCAATCACCTTATATCCTTTGCTCCACCAAATGAGCTTTCCCTGATGATACCTCTATTCTAAATATGGGTGTTCTAAATAAGGGATCAGACGACCCATCAACCTCTATCACAATGTCCTTACAGATATTTGATCGATCTCGTCTAGACTTGCGAGGAAGTCATAGCATTAGTGCAATCAGAAATAATAAGGTTTAATCTTATTAAGATTAACCTTATTTTTAAATTCTATCCCCTCAAGGTCAGCTAACAAAACTGTGGACTTATTCTTTCCTATTCTAACGATCCTATAGGGCCCATTCCATTTGGACTCTAGCTTGCCTGGAAATAATTCACGTCGTGCGTCATAATATAGAACAAGCCGTCCTTTCTTGAAGGTGTATTTCTTGGCTTTAAGGTCGTGTAGCTGCTTCATTCGGCGCTTTGCCACTTCTTGGTGCAATAAGCTCTGTAGCTTAAGCTCATCTAAATGTGCCACTGTCGTCAAGCGCTCAAAAAGTGCGTCTTTATCACTCAAAGAATGATTGATGGCAAACCGAATAGTCGGTAGCTCAATCTCTAAAGGCAAGACACACTCCTCCCCATATACTAACTTGAACGGGGTATGGCCAGTGGCTCGTTTGAAAGTCGTATTATAGGCCCACACTGCCACGTATAACTTTTTATCCCAATCCTGTTTCTTTTTTGATACAATTTTGGACAGGATGCCCACAAGCTGCTTGTTGGCGCTTTCAACTTGCCCATTGGCTTGCGGATTATATGGGGTTGTCTTGTTATGCTTGATTTGCCACATCTCTGTCAAACCTTTAATCACCTTATTCAGGAAATGGGTTCCGCAGTCCGACACTAATTCTTTCGGCGGACCAAAACGGCATATTATCTGCTCTAAAAGGAAACTAGCAGTTTCTTTAGCATCATCTTTCCTTGTTGCACATGCTTTTGACCACTTTGTGAAGTAGTCAGTTGCTACAATGATGTACCTCTTTTGCGTAGTCGATGATGGAGTAATAGGACCCACAAAGTCTATTCCCCACTTCTCAAATGGAAGTATCGCCATAACAGGGGTGAGTGGTCGTTTCCTATTCTCTCGACTATCATGTCGTTGGCAAATATCGCATCTCTTAATATATGCAAACACATCCTGGAAGATGGCAGGCCACCAATAACCTGCTCTTAAAGCCTTTTGTGCTGTAAGCCATCCAGCAAAATGGCCACCGCAAGCAGAATCATGGCACTCTTCCAAAATGAATGGCACCTCGTCAGGCATCACACATCGGTGATAGATGTCATCAACCCCTTGCTGATATAATGTACCTGCGATCAAGGAAAACTTTAACGCTTGCTGCTTAATTTTTCTTCTCTGAGCTTTAGATAATTCAGATCCCGCCTCTCTCGTCGATAAATAATGCGTTATTGCAGCATATCAGGAGGGAATAGATGTCGTATCTATTCTAAATAACAACTACATGTCACTACCTTCAGCCACAGATTCTTTCGGCTCCCCAAAGTCCACAAGGCATTCCATGATGCCTTGCAACCTTGGTGGCTTACTATGGATTTCATAATCAAATTCCTGCAAAGTGATCAACCACTTCGCTAGGTGATCAGGCGGCTGTAGCTTATTCATCAATAGTGGAAGTCCCTCCGCCTTCGTATAAAGCACGACTTTCTCATAGAGAATATAATGCCTAAATTTCTTGGTCCCAAAGACCATCGCTAGACACAACTTCTCCATGTAAGTATAATTGATTTTGGATACCCCTAGCTTCCGGCTAGCAAAAGCAACCGGGTGGTACCACTTCTCTTTCCAAATTTGGGCTAAATAGCAGCTAATACTATACATGGTGGCTGCCGAAAATATATAGAACACCTCACCTCTTTTAGGTGCTTTTAAAACGGACGCTCTTGCTAGCTCCTGTTTCACATCGTCGAATGCTACCTTACAAGGGTCACCCCATTCAAACAAACAATTAAAAGACAATAAATTTGTAAGCGGCAACGTTCTTTCTGCCAAGGCGTTTATGAATCTATGGTAATAACCAACCGAAGATAGAAAGCTATGAGCTTCTTTCGGAGTGCGTGGTGGACCCATGGCAACTATAACTTTGACCTTCTCGGGGTCTGTCGCAATTCCTACCGAACTGACCACATGATCCAGCAATAGCCCATAAGGTACTCCAAAAACACACTTCCGTGGGTTTAGGGCGATGCAAAATTGTCTATAGCGCTCAAAGCATTTTCTTAAAATGATCAACTGCCTTTCTCTCACGGTGGCAGCCCCTAAGTCATCAATAAACATCTTCAACTCTTCGGGGGATATGTCACCGAATGTCTTATCTGCTGTTCGTTGCCACGAACCAGGCGCATTGCATAAACCAAAGGCCATCACATGGTACGCAAAAGTACCAAATACAGTGATAAAAGTTGTTTTCAACTTGTCCTCTTCTGCAATTGCCATCTGGTTATATCCTGCAAAGCAATCCATAAATGAATATATCTCCCTACCCGCTAATTAATCCAAAATCTGGTCAATAAATGGCAACGGGTAGTAGTCCTTAACTGTCTGCTTATTTAGCTCCCTAAAGTCTACACATAATCGGATTTGATTATTCTTCTTCTTTCTGATCACAACTGGCGAACACCATTCTGTGTGTTGCACAGGAAAAATCAAACCCACTTTCCGAAGCTTCTGTAACTCTTCAAACAGCTCGTCCCTCAGTTCAAAAGGCACACGCCTTACTTTCTGTCGTACAGGACAACTGCCCTCTTTCAATGGAATTGTATGAAAAGCAAGACTAGGAGGAATGCCTCTCAGCTCATCATAACTCCAGGCAAAGACATCACGGAATTCCTGAATCAGGGCCACATAGTCCTCCCTTTCTGTTGTGCTGAGCATAGAACCTAATTTGATTGGCCGCGAATCATCACGCGTACCAAGGTCTAGCTCGATAACATCTGCATCTCTTATACGATCTTGGCCCTCTATCGGCTCGTTCAAAGTAATCTGATAGATGTCTTCCGTGGTGAATCCCTCTTTGGACTCATCACTCGATGATATCTCATTGGCAGATAAATCTTCTAATGTCTCCAATTCTGTAGAAGATAGAGGAGCTCTCTCACTCTGCGGGGACTTAGGATAAGCATCAACCACCACACGTTGGGCACCTCTGCCGAATATTAGTCGACCGGCGGGTATGTCTACTTGGGAGTCCGCTTGCAAGATCCAAGGCCGTCCAAGTAATACCTGGTAACTTGGCCGGCTTGCAAAATGAATCAACCTAAAGTCCAACAGACATTCTACATTTGCAACAGTGACATGGACCTTAGCAATGCAGCCTTCCAGCTGTCTCAAACTATCATCTGCCATTCTGAGAATTGTGGAGGTATCTTTCTGGATCGCAAGACCCAACCTTTCCATCAGTTCAGAACTCATAATGTTAATAGATGATTCTGTGTTGACAATGGCATAATCTACTAATATCCCATCGACATAGGTTGCAACCCTTGGGCAATGCTTCTCAGCATGCTCGAACCAGTCATCACCAACTTGCGCAATACCCAAAGGTTCTACGATATACCCGGTACATAGGATCTTCCTAAATTCCTTGCGTACTCCTGGGGAAAGCTTAATAAGCTGTAAAAGATTCACATCTAGCTTGACTTCGCAAAGAGAGCTCGCCAAATCAAATTCACGATAGTTCGATAGAGCTTGCTTTTCATGCCAAACCATCCGCTCTTTAGGTCGCTGAACCGGCTTTATTGCCTCTTTCTTAACTTTCACCTTCTTCTTTGGTGATTCCTTATTGGCTTTACTCTCTACGGGCTTCAAAGGTCCCCCTTCCATGGCAGGATCCAAAACTTGCGTTCGTTTGTCGCCTTGTTTAGGGTTTCCGTCGTCAGGCTTATCCTTGTCCGCTTCTCTACCCTTTTGACCTCTTGTAAGAACAGCTCGTAAATTAGAGGTTTCAGTATCATTAACGCATACAACCTCAATCAAACTAACCCCACTACCACTAGATAGCTCCTCCACTATAGTCTTTGGTCATTGAAGTATTTGTTTAGACCTGTCTTCTCGCTGGGAATCATTTCCTTGCGCACGATGATTAACAGGCCTTGGTTGCCAACTACAGCGCTGGAGGGAACTGATCTTAATCCAGCAAGTAGCTGCTAAATGGCTGGATTTTCCACAAATGTCGCACTTAACATTTGGAAAATTTCTTGGATAGTGCTGCCCAGCACACCATTTGCAACTAAACCTCGAAGGTGCACCCTCATCTGGGTATCTACTTCCTATCAAATTTTGTTGCTTTTTGAGGAAGTTAACATCAATGGCTATTTGCTGATACTGCTCCGTAATCATGTCGGTATAATGCTTCATCATGTCCTTAACCTCACCAAGAACATTGGAAGCGCTTGACTCATAGCCTTGGTCATTACCATGTCGTTCCATAGGCCTAACAATTCGATTAGGCACTGGTTGTTGAACCACAGACATGGTATTAGAATTAACCACCTGGCCTCCACCATTTGGAGCCATTTGACTGCCCGTAGGCATCGACATGCTAGGGGGAGCTGGTAATAAAGGGACATTCTGCATCATGTTCCCTCTCCCATTAGGGTTAGCCATCGCTATCCCTTGGCCACTACTGCCATTGGCCATTGCCATATTGTTTTCCAATACTAAACCCATATTCGAATTGCCTCGAGAAGCATAGGCTGCTTGTAGTCGGGATTCCACCTCTTGTGCTCGTGTAATGGCAGTATCTATATCCCCCAAGGGGACACTACTCAACTGCAATTGGATATTAAAGTCCAAACCATGTAGGAAATATTGCAATTGGGCCATTGTGGGGATAGGAATAGAGGTGTCCAACTTACGGAAAGCCTCTTTTATTTTCTTCGTATAAGCACGAATATCCTCGTGTGGTTCTTGGCGGGTCACGTTGAGTACACGCAACCAATATTTCCCACCCCTTTCAGGGGCAAACTCCCTTCGGAAAGCTCCATAAAATGCATCAATATTCAATATGGTTCTGCCTTCTAAACCATGATACCATATGGCAGCTCTTCCTTTGAGAGTCATATTGAAAAACATCATTAAATGTCCTTCTTCTTGGATGCGATAGTTAAACATCAGCTTTTGAAACTCCCTAATGTGGAGTTCCGCATCTTCCTCAACTAGCCCATTAAAAATGGGTAGCGGGTAACCTAGAGCCAGAAAATCCGTCGTTCCTGCTGGAATTGCAATAGGTTGTGCCATAACGAAAACTAGATTTGCACTAGGAATAGGGGACGGTGGGGTTACACCTCCCGCACTTGATATAGACTGACTTATGGCAGAAAGGGGAGCACTAGAGCTTCCACCTTCTCCTTACTTACTGCTTATGGCACCAAGACCACTAGATCCACTCCCTCGTAAGGGTTCAGCACCGCTATGCTTAGGGGAATATTTCCTAAAAATTTCAGCACGTCGCCTAGCTCTTTTGTCTCTCTCTTGCTTTTGGATTTCAGCTAGACGATGCTTATCGATAAATAACGGATTAATCTCAGTGTCCTTTGGCATAAACTGCTACTTGGTCCCTAGACAACCAAGATTTGAGGACCGCCACTTTTAAGTGGATCCCGGCAAACGCACCACTGATGGAACCTAGAACGGGCCGGCACTGGCTCGTGTACTAGCCGGACCTCTATCTCACGTGCTCAACAACCGCACGGCCTCGTGGCCAGGAGCGTTGATGACACATACATTGCCTTCCTAAATGTCTTGCGTTTGTATTACGTCGTTTGTAGTCCACTCTTCTCCCACCCACTACTCCTCAGAGGGAGTTCCTTACACATTGCCTAATGGCACGAAGCACAAACATAGGGGGTCCTCCAACGACTGAGTGCCGCCACCCCTCTACGACTCTCCTACACCTTGGGGATTGGCCCCTCGATGCGTCGCTCAACATATAAACATGTCGCACAAAATCCACTCAAGGTACCATTTAATTGTATACAAGAATATACCATTGTCCTTACTTCTCTTTCCCCTAGACCCCATGACTAGCCTATGGCTTAGGGTGTCCTGTCTCTCACTCAACGTGGGTCAAGATCCTAATGAAAACAATTGCTGTGCATCCAGGATTTCTGATACCTTTAAATATTTCCATGATTTATGCATAGTGTGGATGCCAAGTGCTCAAATAGTTATGAAATCAATATTGTGCACATGCAGAAAACATCCTTTCAATGATTTTCAACTACCGTTCTTATGCAGCGTTGCACAAACCTAGCACCGAGGAAACCCTCGTGCTACTAGGCCCTTATTTTATAATTATTCACCGACCTATATGGCATGCAAACAAAAACAGCAATCTTTTCATCATGTTACTCCACATTTAGATACACTTTAACCACTCTACCCTCCCATCGATCAAATGTTGCATTGTGGTATGGGTTTATAGGGCATTTTGCCATCATTTTATGTGTAAAAAGGGAAAAAAACACACTAGAACAAGAAGGGGGAGATGAACTGAAGCAAATCCTCATGCTTCAGTCCCCACAAATATTGTTCTTAATTTTCATTAATTTTCCGCACCCAAAATGCATTTTTCCCCTATTTTTAGTGATTTTCCTCTATTTTCCTTGTATTTTTCCTTATTTTCTGCATTATTTAATTATTGAAAATTCAAAATAGATTATGGGCTGTGGCCCTTAGTTCCTTCTTGCAGCAAAAATGAAAATTTAGTTGGTGTTCCTATTCATTTTCCCATTTTTATGCCCAAAAATATCATTTTCCCTTGATTTTCCATATTTTACGTGTTTTAGTGTATTATTTTGAGCCACAAGATGCATATTTTTCTGATTTTTTGATTATGATCAGCAAGTACTCATGGAAAATAGCAACATAAACAAATTTTCGCCCACATGAACAACATTTTATCAATCAAAAGCCATGAAATCTCAAATTTCTTTTGGAAAAATTGAATTACCGCTTATTTGCGTGTTTCGGGTTTCATGTCCATGGCTGCAAATCTGAAAATCAGCAGCACTTCATGCTTAGCACGATCACAAATCACCATTTCCAGCCCGTGGAGCAATCCGATCAATGTCGGACAAGCCTCCATCATTCTTTCTTCTTCCTTCTTCTTCCCACATGAACTTGCCTTTTAAAAGAGAGAGAGGGAGGAGAGAGAAAGACTAGATTTCTATCTCAGCATTCAGGCCATCAATTGAGGAGCGAAGGACAGCAAAATGATCAGCAGGGAAGGAGAAGATCGGGCCCATGATCAGTTTGCATGGTTGTTCACAGGCAGCATGAGGCATCTCCCATCCTTCAAGCGCAATTTTCGGCGCTCTCTGATGGCGCCCTCTTCCCACGTTTCATGCTTCTTTCTTGCATGAAACTTTCATGTGACATTTAAATTTTTGGGCTCCCAAAGGTTACTTGCCCATTTTGGCCAAATTTTGTCCACCCCTTCGCATCTTGACCATTTCCTCGGCCATTTTCTCGTCCAAACTCGGAATTGAGCTCTGAAAAATCCTGGGCGTCCGGCTTGGCATCACGCATTGGCCAATAGCTCGTGTCAACCCACACGAGTGTCTGAAAAATTATGAAAAATCAAGAAGTGTCACTCGGGCACCTTTAAAGCACTTTGACGCTTAAAATCGTCCTAGATCAAGCCGCTGCCTTTGACAGTGAATATTTTTCCCTTGAAATTCATAATTTTTAGCTATTTTTAAGCACTTCGCGACACCAAAATTCGGCTCTCATGGATTTTCAGGAAACGGTAATTTGAAGTTAATATTAATCATGCATTGTACTCTAAAGCTAATTGAAAACCATACACAATAAGATTGGGTCTTGTTGGCAAATTTTCTATCCAGGGGGGTGATGTCTCGACCCAAGGGGGAGTGCACCCTTTGCGGCCAACTAGAAGAGTTCGTGGACGTGCGATGGATGGATTGCAGGAGCCAATCGACCACTTGCAAGGCCCATCTATACCATCAATGCCAGAGGAGACAGACAACCTTCCCGACCTACCTACAATCTTGGAGCTTGAGATGGAGGCAATAATCGATGCATTGATTCCCATGGATGTTGAGACATCTGACCCGCTTAGAGAGGAAGCATCCATACCAATATATAATGGGTGCCGAGTATCTTGGTTGAAGACATTGCTTGCACTCTTAAGTGTGCAAGCAAAATACGGTTGGAGCGATACGAGTGTGACTGAGTTATTCAGGTACCTTGCACATAGGCTTCATTGATTTTTTTAAAACAGTATTATTGCAAACATTTGTGTTTCTTCAAGGTGTTTTATGATTTTTTTTCAGGTTATTGAAATATCATATATTACCACCTGCAAATACCATCCATGCTTGAGTCTCGTGATGATGCACGACATGTTTTACGGAAGCTTGGCATGGACTACAATAACATCCATGCATGTATCAACGAGTGCATATTGTTTCGAGATGAATACGAGACTATGGAGACATGTCCAAAGTGTGGTGCTCACAGGTATCGACAGGACTTGCAAGGGCAAACCATCCCTCAAAAAGTTCTCAGACACTTTCCGCTCATCCCCCACATAAACCACATGTTTCGCACGTCTGCCATGGCAAGCTTGACAACGTGGCATGTGCAGAATAGGCTCACGGATGGAGTTCAACGAATATCAGCGGATTCGCGTGCATGGAGCCACATTGACTCTACCTTCCCAAGCTTTGCGCGAGAGCCAAGGAATCTTCGGCTCGGTCTCGCCATGGATGGTGTGAACCCATTTGGTCTGCGCTCGACTTCTTATAGTGTGTGGCCTATAGTGCTTGTCAACTACAACATCCCTCCATGGCTTTCTACAAAGAAAGGACATCTCATCCTTAGCTTGCTCCTCCCAGGCCACTACAAAGTAAAAAATATGGACGTGTATCTTCGTCCATTAGTCGATGAGCTTAAGATTTTGTGGGAGGAGGGGGTCACGGTGCAAGATATGAGCAGGCGCGATGGTCGGCGGTCAGCCAACATTCGAGCCATTCTCATGTGGACGATGCATGACTTTCCGGGATTGGGAGAGTACTCAGGTGAGCAGACCTTTGTTCTCGCTGGTAATATCTATATTTTATTTCATTCAATCAAGTATTCACTAGGTCGTGGCTCGCCTTACAGGTCTGGTTACCTCAGGTTATCATGCATGTCCATTGTGTGGGCCACAGTTAGACTCCCGAAGGTCACGAACCATGAAGAAGATGGTATATCAAGGACACGCCGCTTTCTTGCCGGAGGATTATGAACTCAGGGAAGGTTTTCTTGGATGATCTCCAGCACGTATGAACGCTGCAAGCTGGTATGAGCTAAAAATGGTAAACCCGGAATCACATCCAAATGGAATGCGACGGTTCTCAGTTTTCTACGAGTTGCCTTATTGGACCCACTTACAGGTCAACCACTTGTTGGATCCCATGCATATTTTCAAGAATGTGGGCAGCTTGCTATGGGACCACATCACAGGAAAGAGAGATGTTATAGGGTCACGAATGGATTTAAAGGAGGTAGGTAAGATGGAGGCACTTTGGCCGCAGTCGAGTGCTGAAGGGGGAGTGCAGCTTCCTCGCGCTCCCTGGGTTTTGTCTACCAAAGAAGAGCGCATTGTGAAGCAAGTAATCAAGTCTATCCGCACTCCGACGGGTATGATGTGTTCTCTCAGGTCCGCATTTTCTAAAGATGACCAAATGTCTGGGCTAAAATCCCATGATTGGCATAAGATATGTCAAGTTTGTGAACAGAATGGATTTTAATTAGCGTGGACATTTTGCAATTTGAAAAGTGGCCATTATTCATAATGCTTTCTCATTTGTGGCAGTTTGTCCTACCGATCGCGATCGCAGGGTGCCTTACTCCAGAAATTTGCGGGGCCATTTACAAGTTGTCGACTTTGGTGCAATGGATCTCACAGAAAGAGATTAAGACATCCTCTATTGAATCCGCAAGGCGGGGAGCAGTTGAGACGGTCTGTCTCTTTGAGAAATACTTGCCCACTAGCATGCTCACGATACAAGTTCACCTTCTTGTGCATCTTTGGACGAAGTGGAGATTACTAGACCTGTCCATACACGATGGATGTTCTTCTTGGAGCGCTTCATGAAAACCCTGAAAGGCTTTGTGCGACAACGAGCTCGTCCAGAAGGTAGCATGGCGGAAGGTTGGTTGGTGTCAGAGGCGTTAGTGCATATCTCACAATGGCTACCAACGGCGGAACCAGACAATAAAATGCTATGGACGCTGAAGGACGATGATAGGCTGACTGGAGATGTGGTGGTTGGAAATGGGGTAGAAAAAAGAATGGATGCCTCAATGGAAGAGAAGGTGAATCGCTTTTGTATGTTGCACCATGCCTCCATGGAGACATGGCTCGCCAAGTACCAGATTGCAAGGCAAGATCGTGAGGAAGCGCGAGCTGAATTCCGACGCAGTACGCATCACCAACCGATTCGATATCCCAAAGACATGGAGGAGATGCCGCGGTTTATGTCAACACGATGGTTGCATGGAGCCTTGACCGCAGCATCCAACGAAGGGACAGAGGTCTCAATGGAGGAGTGGGAGTTCTCGAGGGGATGTAGTCCAAAGGTAATGAGGGGTTTAGAATGTGTCGTATCTAAATTTTCTTGCTACATCTAATTTGAGTGTCTCAATGTACAGTACAAAATATATAGTGCAGCGTGGTCGCGCGGACGGAATTTTCGGGTGGAGCGTATTGACAAAATGCACTCCACAATGGACTGTGGTGTCATGGCAAGGTTTGAGCAAGAGAGTCGGCGACGAGCAATGGATCCGAACACGGTTATGGATGAGATGGAGTATTTTGGGAACTTGCAAAGTATTATTACAGTGGATTACCGTAGCTTCTCCATGATACTATTCGATGTGCAGTGGTTCAAAGTGGTACTTGGAGGAGCTGGAGCAACAGCTCGACGAGGTCCATCTGGATTTCTCAAAATAGATTTAAAAAAAAAAGGACGGATTTGCACGTCACTTTTTTGTTGCCGGCCCATTGTGAACAGGTGCAAATAGTCATTTTCTTGCTAATTGTAATACGATATGGTTTATGTCACAATGGTTTGAACTCTCTTTGTAAGTATTTGTGAACAGGTAATCTTCTATCCAAACCCCCGACAACCTCGATGGTGGTATATTATACCTTCAACTCCTCGAGGTGCGAGGGTATATGATCAAAGCGATGTTCCAGGCATAGATGAAGAAAATATGCAAATAGAGGGGTCGATATTACAAGGGGTGGAGGCCACCGCAAGCTTGGAGCCCGCATCGGCTAACAATGATGGAAATACAGAAGTCATAGAATTTTTTGAGAACGAGGCAGACTCGTTCTTTTGTGGTGACATGTCTATCAACCTTCCAGTGTATGCAGAGTTGTGTCAGGAGATTCACATGGGACCATAGAATACTTCATTCTTGGAGTATTACTCAATTCCTTGTTTAGATCTTCCATAAAGGTAGATAAGATATGCATTTTAAGAGGGATTTTTCAAAAATGATTTATATTACTGTGCTTTGTATAGTTTAAATTGATTATTCTAACATCATTTTTTATCTGTGCAGGTGACATTTTCAGGATGAGTCGAGGGATGAGCAATGAGGAGTTTTAGGACATGATGGCACGCATGTCTCCAGATCAGCTCGCGAGATTCAGAGAGATGGTAGACCAGGACCTGTCTCGTTCTTCGTCAAGGCGCTCTGCTAGATCTGCTTCAACGCGATCAGATGCTTCAGCTTCGAGCAGACGATCTCGACGCTCACGACTTGGGCCAGAGGGAGGGACTGCAGGAGGATCAGGGGGGTGCTGCTGTGGAGACACGGACATGGTGTCTCCATCTCGTCGTTTAGTTGGAGCTGCGTCACCTCTAGGATTTGTCACACCTGTGGGGACGTCTACTCTAGTTACTCCGGCTTTTGCATAGCCGTCGGCAGATGGCATGCCTTTTGGTGGCACTCCTTTTGGTGGCACCCCCTTTGGTGGCACCCCTTTGAGTGGCACTCCGGGAGAGGGTACCCCCCTCAGTACACGGGATGTACAGGGGTCTCCTAGATATGCCCAGGAGCATGGACGGAGATGGGAGAGGGCCCATCTTAGGCAAACTCCTAGGGGTTATGGATACCTAGTGGATAGTAGGTCAAGAGCCATCATCATGAATGATGAGGGGAGGAGGGTGATGGCTCGCATGAGGGAGTTGTGCCAACAAGTTTTTCGGCACAACATCCTGGATCATTGGAGGAACAAACCGGAGGGGAGCAAGGACTACATAGTAGCATCCTTGCACGAGGAGTTCCCGGTGCTAGCCGCAGTAGATAGATTCTCTACGGGCTGGATGATGGATTGCATGCATGCATACATGTCACATAGACGATCCGACGCATGCAAGGCAATCAAGAGTGGGGCTCCAAAGCCCGAGTGGTTAGATGCAGACGACTGGCGCCGACCGAGGGAGGAGGCTACAAATTTGCCAGGACGTTGGAGTCAGCAGTGGGAGGCGGTGAGGGCACGAATCAAGGCCGGATCGATGAATCATCTTGGGAGTGGCGGCCACATGATATATTTGGAGGACTTTGTAAGTTTCTCTTTTGTTTTGCTTATTTGTTTTTTTGAGATATTCTTTGTACTGACAATCATGTTTCTAACAATTAGCATTTTGTTTTCTTTGTAGCACTCCATTACAAATCATGATCCGCAAGGCCTTGAGACTCGATATGCAGAGAGCACGGTCTCAGAGCATTGATCGACCGATTGTATAGACGCGGTGGCCCTGTAAGTCATTCATCTTTCTTGTCCGTATTTACCATGAGATATTTGAATGCATTATTGTATGGTGGATTGATATGTTGTTTCTTTTTCTGCAGAATCCGTTTGATGCTCCTTTGCGGCGAGACGAGCTTTCGGGGGACGAGGATTTGTAGCTCGCCCTTGGATCCTTAGAGCTCACACACCTTTAGTTTTTAGTCGCCTGATCTATGTAGACATTTTCTATGTATTAGTGATATCCTTTCATGATTGTACCAATCGCATTTTATGCAATCATGTATTTATTTCATGTATCAGTTTTATGATTTCAGTATACATTCTTTTTGTTTGCAAGCGCTTTGTATGCAGCAGTGCAGAAACTATTTTGTATGGTTCTCATATAGCACACAGTGCTATATGTGGTAGGGCAGCTTGCTGCCCTGCCATGCCACAAATTTTTTTTTCTCTGTTACCATCGCTATTTGCGTCGCAAATTTACTGCTCGCGTCGCTATTGGCGTCGCTATGAGCGTCACAAATTATCTGTAACCGTCGCTATATGCGTCGCAAATGCGACGCAAATAGCAACGCATATAGCGACAATTCTATGGCGTCGTCAATAATGACGCTTTTTGCGACGACGGGGGAAAATTTTGTTGTTTGTATTTTCGTCGCTTTAAACATCGGTATAAGGTCTATATCTTGTAGTGTCACTAATACATGGAAAATGTCTACATAGATGAGGCGACTAAAAACTAAATGTGTGTGAGCTCCAAGGATCCAAGGGCAAGCTAGAAATCCTAGTCCCCCGAAAGCTCGTCCCGCCGCAAAGGAGCATCGAACGGATTCTGCAGAAAAAGAAACAACATATCAATCCACCATACAATAATGCATTCAAATATCTCATGGTAACTACGGACAAGAAAGATGAGTGACTTACAAGGCTGCCGCATCTATACAATTGGTCCATCAATGCATTGAGACCGTGCCTCTCTGCATATCGAGTCTCAAGGCCTTGCGGATCGCGATTTGTAATGGAGTGCTGCAAAGAAAACAAAATGCTAACTGTTAGAAACATGATTGTCAGTACAAAGAATATTGAGGCTTCCATTCTTTTTTCATTGAGGCATCCATTCTTTTTTCTACCCCATTTCCAACCACCATATCTCCAATCAGCCTATCATCGTCCTTCAACATCCATAGCATTTCATTGTCTGGTTCCACCGTTGGTAGCCATTGTGAGATATGCACTAACGCCTCTAACACCAACCAACCTTCCGCCATGCTACCTTCTGGACGAGCTCGTTGTCACACAAAGCCTTTCAGGGTTTTCATGAAGCGCTCCAGGAAGAACATCTATCGCGTATGGACAGGTCCAACAATCTCCACTTCGTCCACAAGATGCACAAGAAGGTGAACTTGTATCGTGAGCATGCTAGTGGGCAGGTATTTCTCAAAGAGACAAACCGTCTCAATTGCTCCCCGCCTTGCGGATTCAATAGAGGACGTCTTAATCTCTTTCTGTGAGATCCATTGCACCAAAGTCGACAACTTGTAAATGGCCCCGTGAATTTCAGGAGTAAGGCATCCTGCGATCGCGATCGGTAGGACAAACTGCCACAAATGAGAAAGCATTATGAATAATGGTCACTTTTCAAATTGCAAAATTCCCACGCTAATTACAATCCATTCTATTCACAAACCTGACATATCTTATGCCAATCATGGGATTTTAGCCCCGACAATTGGTCATCTTTAGAAAATGCGGACCTGAGAGAACGCATCATACACGTCGGACTGCGGATAGACTTGATTACTTGCTTCACAATGCACTCTTCTTTGGTAGACAAAACCCAGGGAGCGCGAGGAAGCTGCACTCCCCCTTCAGCACTCGACTGCGGCCAAAGCGCCTCCATCTTACCTACCTCCTTCAAATCCATTCGTGACCCTATAGTGTCTCTCTTTCCTATGATGTCGTCCCATAGCAAGCTGCCCACATTCTTGAAAATATGCATGGGATCCAACAAGTGGTTGACCTGTAAGTGGGTCCAATATTGCAACTCGTAGAAAACTGAGAACCGTCGCATTCCATTTGGATGTGATTCCGGGTTTACCATTTTCAGCTCATACCAGCTTGCAGCATTCATACGTGTTGGAGGTCGTCCAAGAAAACCTTCCCTGAGTTCATGATCCTCTGGCAAGAAAGTGGCGTGTCCTTGATATACCATCTTCTTCATGGTTCGTGACCTTCGGGAGTCTAACTGTGGCCCACACAATGGACATGCATGATAACCTGAGGTAACCAGACCTGTAAGGCGAGCCACGACCTAGTGAATACTTGATTGAATGGAATAAAATATAGATATTACCAGCGAGAACAGAGGTTTGCTCACCTGAGCACTCTCCCAATCCCGAAAAGTCATGCATCCTCAACATGAGAATGGCTCGAATGTTGGCTGACCGCCGACCATCGCGCCTGCTCATATCTTGCACAATGACCCCCTCCTCCCACAAAATCTTAAGCTCATCGCCTAATAGACGAAGATACATGTCCATATTTTTTACTTTGTAGCGGCCCGAGACGAGCAAGCTAAGGATGAGATGTCCTTTCTTCGTAGAAAGCCACGGAGGGATGTTGTAGTTGACAAGCACTATAGGCCACACACTGTAAGAAGTTGAGCACAGATCGAATGGGTTCACACCATCCATGGCGAGACCGAGCCGAAGATTCCTTGGCTCTCGTGCAAAGCCTAGGAAGGTAGAGTCAATGTGGCTCCATGCGCGCGAATCCGCTGATATTCATTGAACTCCATCCGTGGACCTATTCTACACATGCCACGTTGTCAAGCTTGCCATGCCAGACGTGCAAAACATGTGGTTTATGCGGGGGATGAGCGGAAAGTGTCTGAGAAATTTTTGAGGGATGGTTTGCCCTTGCAAGTCCTGTCAATACCTGTGAGCACCACACTTTTGGACATGTCTCCATAGTCTCGTATTCATCTCGAAACAATATGCAGTCGTTGATACATGCATGGATGTTATTGTAGTCCATGCCAAGCTTTCGTAAAACATGTCGTGCATCATCACGAAACTGAGGCATGGTATTTGCAGGTGGTAATATATGATATTTCAATAACCTGAAAAAAATCATAAAAATACCTTGAAAAAGCACAAATGTCTGCAATAATACTATTAAAAAAATAAATCAATGAATCCTATGTGCAAGGTACCTGAATAACTCAATCACACTCGTATCGCTCCAACTGTATTTTGCTTGCACACTTAAGAGTGCAAGCAATGTCTTCAACCGAGATACTCGGCACCCATCATATAATGGTATGGATGCTTCCTCTCTAAGCGGGTCAGATGTCTCAACATTCCTGGGAATCAATGCATCGATCATTGCCTCCATCGCATGCTCCAAGATTGTAGGTAGTTCGGGAAGGTTGTCTGTCTCCTCTGGCATTGACGGTATAGATAGGCCTTGCGAGTGGTGGATTGGCTCCTGCAATCCATCCATCGCACGTCCATGAACTCTTCTAATTGGCCGCAAAGGGTGCACTCCCCCTTGGGTCGAGACATCACCCCCCCTGGATAGAAAATTTGCCAACAAGACCCAATCTTATTGTGTATGGTTTTCAATTAGCTTGCGCGTACAATACATGATTAATATTAACTTCAAATTACCATTTGTTGAAAATCCGCAATTGCCTAATCAATGATCTCAGATTGAAACTCGCCAAATCGTCGTACGTGTTCTATAGACAATCGGCGTTTTCGTCTAATTGCCAACTTGCATTGAGAGCAAGGACATGGGACACGCTGATTAAGATACGTCTCGCGGTCTTGAACAATAAGACCTTCTTCGTTTTCCATCTTATCTACATTACAGCAAACGAGGCTTAAATGGATAGCTTTATGGAGATGTATGCCAAGTTGCAAGTTGACCATAAATCTTGCATTGTATATAGTAGTTGAGAGATTTTTCAATGTCATATCTCGGCTTTGTATCATGCTCAAGGATTTGTTTGTCCCGGTAGATAATTATTCGTTATTGTAAAAAACTGCACTAGAGGGCTTTGAGTATAAGTAATCTATTTTGAGCATCATTGAGGATCTCTTAGTCTAATAATAAATCAGTCTCAACAAAAAGCATCTTAGAAATGTGGGTTTTTTGTCCTAGGATCGCGTATTAAAATTAATGCCATCTATGAAATTTATCAACTATAGTAATAAAATTTATCAACTCTATATGCTGTCCTTGCCAATTAAATCCCATTTTCATTTGCTCCAAGTCTAAGGTGAATTTGCTAAGTATTTTCAGCCAATTACATCCAATGACAATGTCAATAGGTGCCATATCCAAAGTGATCGAGTCTACTTGTATTGGGAAAGAGGGCGATAACTCAATTGAAGTGCATGGACAAACTTCTTTACTAGACTTATATGCACCATTGGCAACTTGTATTTGCAAGGAAGAGTCCATATTGATGGATAGAAACTTCAGCCCATTCAAAGATTTGGTGTTGATAAAGCTATGAGTGCTACTCATATCCACTAAAATATGTGTAACCTTGCCATTAATGAAACCTTTGAGTCTAAGTGTATTTTTCCCTTTGCAATTGGTCCATGCATCATATGAGATGGTACACAAGGAAGAATGAGAATCATGAATACCACTTGGATCAAAAGGAAATCCATCCATAGGATCATAGAATTCTTCGTTGATGGCATGCTCTTATTCATGAATCTCTTCAACCATTGGGTATGCATGACTTGGCATTGATTTCTTTTCACAATTTCTTCACGGAGATGAGTTCTATTTGTTTGTGGTCTATGCCTTTCAACTCTATATGTTGCCCTTGCCAATTAAATCCCATTTGCATTTGCTCCAATTCTATTGTGAATTTGCTAATTATTTTCAGCCAATTACATCCAATGACAATGTCAATAGACCTCATATCCAAAGTGATCAAGTCTACTTGTATTGTATTCTTTACTAGATTTATATGCACCATTGGCAACTTGTATCCGCAAGGAAGAGTCCATATTAATGGATAGAAACTTCAGCCCATTCAAAGATTTGGTGTTGATAAAGCTATGAGTGCTACTCGTATCCTTTAAAATATGTGTAACCTTGCCATTAATGAAACCTTTGAGTCTAAGTGTATTTTTCCCTTTGCAACTGGTCCATGCATCATGTGAGATGGTACACAAGGAAGCTTGAGAATCATGAATACCACTTGGATAAAAAGGAAATCCTATCATGAATCTCTTCAACCATTGGGTATGCATCAACATGCAGTAATTTTCCCTCTTGATCTTCTTCTTCTTCAACTTCCACTTCTTGAGTGATCACCATGTTGTTTTTTGAGTTCTTAGCTTTACACTTCAGGTTATGATCTTGTGACCACTTCTCCCCACATTTGAAGCATAATCCTTTGGCATGCATTTCTCTAAGCTTCTTATGAGGAAGGAAGTTGTTGTTAGAATTGTTTTGGGGCAGTTTAGGAGCATTTTCAGCACTTGAAAAAGTACATGTTGGCTCAGCCACATTTCTGAAAGTTTGCTCCTGTTTCTATACAAAATTTACACCCTATTTAGAGGCATAAATGGTGGAAAATGTTGGCACTTTGCTGTTATACGTGTTTTGACTGTTATAACCTCTCTTTTCATGCCTAAAAGAGTCTCTTGATTGACTAAAAACTTGCCTATATTTTGTAGGTTGATTCGAAATATTATTTGCCATACTCCTTTTTTGGAAATCTCATGTATCTCTCTTGTACTTCAAGGAGTATCTTTCAGCCAATTGTATGGCCTCATGTAATGTTTTTTGTTGTTGAGCTCCTACCTCCAATGAGAGGGTAGGATCAAGACCAAAAATATATTTATTCAGCTTAGCAAAATCTGAAATGCCTTCAACATACATGGAAAGATTCAAGTAAGTGTTGAAATAGTCTCTAATGTACATTCCTCTTTAAGAGCATGCATACCATCTTCTTTGAAGCCTTTATTTTTCCAAAGGAGACACAAAGACATCAATCATTGCTTGCTTGAACTTCTCCCAAGAGTCAAAGTTTTTCCCAATCTTGTGCATGTAACGCCACCAAGTATGGGAGTAACCTTCAAGATGAAGAGCCACGAAATAAATATTGGCTTCTTCACTTCTAGAATAAAGGGTAAAGTATAACTCAAGCTTATTGATCCACTCCTCCCATTCCAAAGGTGAAGCATTATCTCCTTTGAAATTAGTGATATTGATCTTTTCCTTATATTCTTTTTCATTGTAAGATGACTGCCCATGAGAATGTTGTCTCCATGAATCTTCGTTTCATGAAATTTGCCTAAAATTAGGTAGCCCAAAACCATCAGATGAAGGTTGTCCATTTGAAACATGCTCTTGGTTTGGGATGTCATGAGCTGATCTTCGCTCATCATGCCTTCCATCTTCATGAACTTGATTGTTGACTGCATTTCTTTTTTGTGCATTTGAGGGCTGATGATAAAAAATCTTCTAGAAGGGGTCACATCCATAATAATCATTATCCCATCGAGTATTGCCTTGTTCCCCTTCATGTCTATGATTATCTTTTGGGCTGCTAAACTCACGCCTTGGGTTTTGAATGCCATGAATTTGTGAAGGATGATGGTTGCCCCTCACTCTCGATGGTTCTCCCCAAAAGTGTGCATAACTGGATGAGACTTCTCTTTCCTTGGATGGGAAGGATTACCAACAAAGGGAATTGTATGGGATTCTTCAATGGTTTGAGGTCCCCTTAGTGGCTTTCTTCCAATTTCCTTTATGACTAAGATGAGTTCTTGGAATAAAGATTTGTTACTTTGCTGCAAATCAGAGATTCCTTGGTTTACTTGTGCCATACCTTGCAACAAACCTTGATTCATATGTGTTAAGCCTTCATTCAAAGTCTTCAAATTCTTAGAAGGGCCTTCATTGACATGTCCCAACCCTTTTGATATTAAAAGATAATCATTCCCTGCATGCGCTTCATATATGTCATGTTGTCCTTGATGTATGCTGTAAGAAATCCCAATGCTTAATTATTCATCTATTTGATCAACATTATGGGATTCATTTGTGTAATTTTGATCCTCTTGAAAGTCTCAGACACCATCATTGAATGCCTTAGTAACGGAATCTTGCTTCTTATTCATGGCCATTAGGGGACAGAGATATAGTAGTAGACATTTTATCACTTCATCCCCTCTTTCTCTCAAAATATACCACCAATCCCAATGCTTAATAGCTCTATGGGAAGCTTATTATATGGGGATATAAAAGATTTCAAAAGATATGGACTTGTGTTGGATACTTTGGATGGAACAATATCAAACAGTGTCCCCTTCTATGTTGTCTGGGTGCTGTCTCAACATACCTATTGTAAGAAAATCAACAATAACTTGAGCTCCCAATGTTGCATCACCAAATTTTTTTATTCAAATCGGAGCTTAGGATCCCCTCTTTGAACGGAGCTATCAATTTCCTAATTTGGATTAGGATAGAATTTTCTGTGATTGAATCTTCAAGTCTCAATAGGAAATTCATGCACCCTGTCCACCACTCTGTCCACCACTTGTAAGTACCATGTTTGACCCTGTAGGAATATCCTAGGTAGAAGAAACCCTTGTAAACCACTGTAGCAACCAGAAGAGGGTTATGGGGGACATGTAGGACTCAAGAATAATTTGTAGATTGGTATATCCATGCTGTTTGATCCGTAACAAATCTACCCAACACCTATAGGTACCCCAAAAATAGGAGATGCTCGCACCTCTTCCAATGGTCTTTCAACCACTTGTGGAACCTTGAATATGGCTGATCAATGTTGTGATAGTGCCAAAATCTGATAATGGGGAATGTACCTGCACCTAAATTTGAAAATTGCATGGGCTCCGAGACAAGAGGGGTGTGCAAAGTTCCACCTCAAGCCGGGTTGTGCACCCCTTCAGGGTCTTAATCAAGAAGGTAGGGTCACCTCTTTTTTGTCTTACCGACTCACTTGGCATCTACTTTTACTCACGGGAACCAACATAGAAAGTACATTCTAATGCCTAATCAAATGAGGATGCTATGCATTGGCTGAAAAAGCCTTTAAATTCTTTAATGAAATGCAAGTGGGTATTGGGAAATGACTGAATTGAAAGGGCTATGTATATGGCATTACCCTTTTGCAGTGACTCACTACTTTTACAATATTCCCACTTACCATTTTCATCATTATTTAAGTCCCATGGCATCAATTTTCAATCATCCAACAAAAATTCAAGTCAAGTAGGCAGTGAGTAGCATTTATGCAATCAATTCAGCTTCAACATTTGAATGGGCAAGAAAGAAATTCATCAAGTAATCATAATCAATTCTCGGCTAAATTCTACATGCCCTTCAATGAGAATTTAAGAGGTTCTATACACTTAATCTCTCTTATGAACAATGGGACTGGTTCAACAATTGGACGAAAATAGAGATTAAGCTAAAAGCAATAGAATTACCTCTTTAATGTTGTTGAAGAATAGTAGATGAATCTAACCAATCAGCATATTGAGCAACATAAACCACCACCAATAGACCAAGATTCAGTTCATAAGACCAATTTCAAGAAGGCTTTGTCCAAAATAATTGCTCCCATATAATCTTCAACTCCCAATCAATATGATTGCTCCAATGTAATCAAGAGAAGCCAATGGTTTGATAAGAGTCTACAATAGAGTGTTGGAGAAGATCCTTTGAGCTTGATGAGTGTAAATTTTCATTAGAATCATGTAGTCCATGAATTTTGAGACATTGCCATGTTCAAGAGGCTAAAAATTCTTTCAAACTTGAAGAAATTCTTCAATGTAAGCCCAGTCTTTGAGGAATACCTTCAATTGAACCTTCTCTGGGTTGTAGACAACAAAAGCCCCATGAATTGAAGCCTCAATGAAGCAAGATTTGATGAAGATTGATGGCTGCCCTATTTTTCCCAATCTGAGATGAAGAAAATGCTTCAATCTTTCTTGGAAGCTCCAATTTTTGCTCAATGTCGATCCAATGTTTGATGTAGATGCTTGCTCTTGCTATTAGGAAGCTAGAAGAAGCCAAGAAGAGACCAAATCTTTAAGAAATTGGAGGATTCTTCATGCTGTCCACTTTGAGCTATAGCTAGGGTTGTGAAAGAAGCTTCATGGGTTGAAGGAAAGTGAAAGATCAAGCAATAAAGTGTAGGCACTTCATGTTAGGGATGCCAATGATTAGTCAAGACAGGGAGAAGCTTGGATGATGAAGAAGATTGTTGATTTTTCAGGAGGAGAGGAGCTGAAAAAATGGAACAAACTGTTCAACCCCTTCTCTTACTCCACGTGGTTATTATCTTGCTGAAGATCCCTCAAATAGGTAGTCCATTTTTTGCTCAGGGCATCAAGAATCAACTCCAGTAGAAGGTGGCTTGAAGAGAGATGATTATGACAAAGAGAAATGAGCAAAGATCTCCATGGAAATTTTCAACAAGAAGCTTGGAAAGACGAAAGAGAAGCTTGTTCCAAAAAGTAACCACGGTTTAACCTTTCTAAATCCTATTTAGGCTTCATTTAAGTCCATGATCCTTCAAAATGGCCAAAAGTTGACCACGTATCACCAAATTTACCATGGATCTGTTTCTTTGGACATTCTTCAAGACCATCAAATTTAGTCACGGTTTACTATAGAGACCTTAACTAGTCATGGTTTTAACTTAATCAAATCCTGTGACTAGTTCTTGTCCTCCAGTTACTCTGTGCCTAAACTGTAACCAGATTCACCATGAAAATTACATTTCCATTGGATCAAAATTGTGATCTGATACCAATGTAAAGAAGCTGATTCCCACGTCATGCCATTTATTGAAAAATATAAGAAATAGACATAAAATGACAAGAAACCATAGCCAAGGTGACTAGGCATGAAATGATATTACCAATGTTGGCTAAGAATCAAATGATGAGTGGCTGCAGCAAGGTATGCATCCCAAGCTATGATGGCAACCTCTTAGATGGTGGGAGGTTGAGACCTCAAACATGTAATGTTTGTAAACTGGCAAAAAGATCCTTCACATGTTACATCTCCACCTTTATACTTAACCCTAGCCTACCCTAGACTAAGGCATTTATACTTTATTACACTAGTGCAAAAAGAGAAAATTTTGAAGCCCACTATTTACACATTAGATATTTTATTTAGTATCTATCATCCTCTATTTTATTATTTTATTATTGGGGGTTACTCATTGGACATTTTGTTTTACATCCATATCCCAAGGAGACCAAGCCATCGACCCCATGTCTTGCCCCTAGGAATCTACTAACATCTCACAAGGTGACATATATAATTATTTTCCCCGTCTTTATTGGACCCCACAACTAGGTCTCATCCCAAGTAGGATAGGGCATCAGCCTTGGGCATGACATGCACCTAGGTACTTACTCTCAAGGGGGTCACTCATGAAAATATGTATGTACCACCACATGAGTTCAAAATAAGGTGTTTTAAAAACACAATTCTTATACAATACTTACATATAGAAGGGTGTCATATAAAGGGGTCACTTACAAATTAAATTTTAAAATTTTATTTTTTATTCAAAAAAATTCATAAGGATATTTATAAAGAGTCCTTGAATGCATGTGATATAGAGGATATCTATGTAGTAAACCCCTCGAGTACCTTCATCTTTTCTTCTTCTTCTTCTTCTTCTTCTTCTTCTTCTTCTTCTTCTTCTTCTC
Source organism: Lygodium microphyllum (assembly GCF_053477565.2). Taxonomy (NCBI): domain Eukaryota; kingdom Viridiplantae; phylum Streptophyta; class Polypodiopsida; order Schizaeales; family Lygodiaceae; genus Lygodium; species Lygodium microphyllum. The sequence goes on from NC_141151.1 coordinate 53,734,072, forward strand.
CCTCTCTCTCTCTCTCTCTCTCTCTCTCTCTCCGTCTCTCTCTCTCTCAAGCAATTTTCATAACAATAAGGAAGAGAAAACAAGGAAACTATGAATTTCTTTTGGTTCTTCTTTTTCTTATGCATGCATGCTTGTACATGTGTGTGAATGTGCACATATAACATGTCAAGAACTGGATTGGGGAGAGAGAAAGAGGAGAGATAAGACTATAGAAGAGAGAGAAGGAGAAGTGAAAAAGTGAGAGAAAGAGAGTGAAAAGGAGAGAGAAATACTAGAAATGGAGAGAGAAATACTGGAAAGAAGAAGAGAGATGGCTGGAAGCCATGAAAGAACAGGAGAAGCTAGAGAGAGAGGAAGGACAAAGATGTATTACTGTGTAAAAACTGGTCACATGCACATGTGTCCTTTGCCTTTTTATATGCCCCTAATTCAGTTCTTTACATTCCATCCCCACTCAGACATTTTTGTCCTCAAAAATTAAATAGGACTTATTACAAATTGCCAAGTGGTGGAAAGGGGCAGGGTACTCTACATGGACTAAAATAAAATGGCCTAATCTTCAAGGATTCACAAAATAAGTACAACTAGAGGGTTGATAATCAAGTACAAAGCATTGACAACCATTGGGAAATATGAAAAAGAAATCTTGGACCAAAATGTTGCCACATTAAGAGCTCCTCCCACAGATGGAGACTCTGTGATGTCCACTATTGCAAACCTTGTTGTAGTAAATCTATAATAACTTTGAATTTGGCTGATCCCAATCATACATGCTATAGCTCCAGACAAAGCTCTCATTAAGAGCTTTCAGTCCATATGACTCACACATCTCTATCATTAATTCAGCATTAAATCTGGTCCAAAATAGAGATCTATTCTGTAGTGAAGCAAAGCCAACTAGTTAGCATGATCGTTGTCTCAAAATTCTTGAAGATGAGGACATTATTCCCAGAGTAATGTTGGTCCATGCAAATAGTTAAGTTCAGCCCTTAACCTCTTGGATCAAAAGGAAAGTTAATATCACATCCATGCATCATGATCACCAAATTAGAGATATCATCACTCATGAAATAATATGCATGTACGAATGAATCCACAACAGCATAAGAAAAAGCAACCGAATCAAACAGAATCCCATAGTCATGCTCTTTAGCAAATTGAATCAAAGAGAAGCCCATGGTCATAGACTTCAGTAATAACTGAATCTTTATAGGCTGCATGGTCATGGTCTTCACTAACTAAATCAAAGAGAAGCCCATGGTCATAATCTTAAGCAAAACTGAATTTTTATAGGCTTCAACTGTAAACCCTTTATTTTCCTCTGGATCATCATCAAAATTGTATTCATCATAGCTGTCTATATCCTCTTCATCTGAATATTCAAGTACCACAAATATCCTTGTATTCTTTGCTCGACAGATGTCTTGATGATTAGGATGCATCGGTTCAGCACATCTATAGCATAACCCTTAAGCATGCAACTCTCTGATCTTATCATTGGTTAATTTTTGAGCTTTACTAGCTTTAGATCTAATTATGCCCATATCATCACTATATAGATCAGCAATAGAATATTCATATCGATGTCCATGGTACTCATGAGAAGCATATGGCTGAGAAGTACATGAATGTTGCTCATGGTCATATTGCTGTCCATATAGGTATCGCTGTCCATGAAAGAGTGATTGGTTATACTCATTGCAATAAATATTTAGCAATGATTGCAATAAGTCTTGCTGAATTACTACATCAACCATGGTAATCAATACAACTAGCATATACTTGTCATATATATGTGCTAAATCCTCTTGCAAAACAACATTACCATAAAGATTGATGGAGCTTCCAAGATGCATGGCTATACCAACTGATCCACATGAGATGTCAAATGTTTCACAAGTGCTTGTTCTATCCGCATAGCATCTATCACTTCAGCTACCATCATGGTTGCATCAAAATCCATAAGTGCATATGCCAACATATCAATCATGTCAAGCATATGAGCAACTTACTTGCTGAGTTCCAATGCTCTTATGATGCTCATAATATTGCTACTGGATGTCACTTGCCTCCTATGAGACACTACAGAGTCAACATTTCCTTGTTGAAAATCATAATTACAAATGCTACCATGACCATCCTTCTTTGATGAATGACCCACATTCTTGATGGAGATTGACTCAATGGTACATGCCTTCGAAGAAGGTTGATGTTGACCCATTTTGGTGGCCCTGTCACTCTCCTTCCAACCACTTTCCTGCATTTCCCTCATTCCCAAAAGCGCGTTGAAACTTTTTTTGTTAGGTTGGGAAGAGTTTGGCATCTTTTTTTGAACATTACCCAAAATTAGCTGACTCTTAGGCAATGGATTCATATATTGGGAACTATCAATCATCTAGTTTCTCCCACTCAATTCATATATTGGGAACTATCAATCATCTAGTTTCTCCCACTCAATTCTTCTCCATAATGATGAGAGTTGTGACCAACAAATGGACTTGGATAGATATGCTCTTTGGCAACCACACCATGGAAGGGTCCAGGAACAAATGCAAAACCATCCATTTGAAATTGTGAAGTCCCTAGATAAGGAGTCTAAAGCACGGATGTCCCCAAATGTTGGTCTAGTGGCACATTTAGACCTCCATTATATTGCTTTGGTTCAACATTCTATTTGTTCCAATAAAAGAAAGCAACGCGTAGAGCTCCATCCCTATTGCCTACAAACCACTGAAGGACATGTCCCATCATACTTTACCCTTGCAAAGGAAGATGTTGAAGGAATTCACCTTGAGACATAGTCCAAAAAAGGGGATTCTTGTAGCAGAACTAAGGTCAAGGCAATGAAAGACATGCGACTGAAGAATTGATGGAGAATTTCTCCATGTTTCAACACTTGCTAGAGCACCTCTTGGCTTGCAAACCAACTGGAGCAGCAAAGGTGAACCGCCTTGTTCACACTCACTTTACCCTGTGGTGAGAGAGAGCTCAATGCTATACACAAACATTCGTGATGGTTTGGACATCTTGCTTGTGGGAGCTTTCGCTCAACCGCCAAGACCCACGGACCGCTTATTGTTTCAAGTGTTCCAAGTCGAGCACTAATAGCTACCTCTCACATAGCCGATGCACCATCCATATCCACGGGCGTAGTGAGCTTACCTCTATGCCGATCGAGTTACCTCCTCTCCCGCACACTCCAGTAGCTCCACAATCCAAGTGCAAGCTTCAAGCAAGCTCCGTCCTCTAGCTCCACGCTCCAAGCTCCATAGTCGTGAGCAAGACAAGAGAAGAGAAGAAGAGAGGGGAATATGGAGAGCTTCTCCTCCCCAGTCCCTCACCCTCACACACTCACTCCCTCACACTCTCACACTCCCTCCCTCAAGCACAAGCTCAAGCAAGCAAGAAGAAGAAGAAGAAGAAGAAGAATAAGAGGCGACCAACTTTTGGCCACACACAAGCATGAGCTTCTCATTAACTTTTCAACTTTATATATAAAACCCTAAATCCCTTTTGGGTGGTCATCCCCTTATCCCCTTTTTTACATAGAACCTTTTTCCCATTGTCCTATCTTCCTAGCTTCCTTCCTACCACCCATCTACATTTACAAATTGCATGGGTGAGAGTGTAACGTTCCAAATTCCTTTTTTATGTGAACTACCCTTATAGAAAAGGGGGATATTGATATGGCAATTTTTAGGATAATGCACTTTTTTTAAATTATTCCCCTCCTCAGCCGACTGTTGTGCTGAAAGGGGAGGGGAATAGCAACAAGGTGGAAGCTCCTCGGTGGGAGCTCATAGGTGTAGAGTGCCATGCCTCTCGCCACGTCGAGAGGGAGGATCCCCCCTCCCCTCCCCTATTTAATCAAGGGGGAAGGTCGCCACAAAGGGAGGAGGCTGCCGCCATGAGTGACAAGAATTTCGCCTGTGCAGTTTGAAGGACGAAGAGGGGGATGCACTCGTTGCGCTGGCCGCCTGGGCAGAGGGACGCGACACCGTCGAAGGAGGGAGGAGCCGTTGCCGTTATTCACCGTCGACTGACGGTCCCCCCCCCCCCCGTTGTCTTAAAATCATTAGTTTTTGTTTTGGGCTTTATAAGCCCCTTTTTTCGTTGGCTTTAAAACCCTTACACCCCCCTGGGGTTTAACCCTTAAGCCCCCTTCTCTTGGGCTTATTACCCCCTCCCCCTCTATCCCCCTGGTTTTTAACCTTTATAAGCCCCCTTTTTCCCCAGGAAGAACCAAGGCCTTGAAGGTCTTATTACCCCCATGTTTTACCTCTTTAAAACACTTTCATCCCCCCCCCCCTTGTTTTATCCCTTGAAACCCCTTTCATCCCCGTATTGTAAAACCCTCCAAGGGCCCTACTTGTGCCTATTCTTACCCCCCCCCCCCCCCCCCCCCTCATGTTCTAAGGTCTATAAGCCCCTTTTTCCCAATAAAGAGTGGGATTAGAGGTCCTAGTATTACTCCCCCCTCCTGCTTTTAATCTCTCTTAAGCCCTTTTCCTTGGGCATTGAAGGCCGTGCAAAAATACCCCTTGGAACTCTCCCGCACATTGTGTCTTTTCCACACCTTTCTATTCGCGTTTGTGTGAGTTTACAAAGGCCATTAAGCCTTCCCCATGGCTTCAATGGGTCTTTGTCGTAAAAGATTTTGAAACACCCTTTCGAATTCCCGACTTCAAGGAGGGAGCCTTCCAAAAACTACTTTCGAGGGATGGTGCAAGGGAGCGACGGTGGAATTCCAAGGAGGAGATGTAAAGCTGCTTCCAGGTACGAAAACTACAATTGCAATGCCTCCTAAGAAAGTCCAAGGCGCAACCGCAGGATTGTCATCTCCCGATATCCATGTGGATATCTTACCCCAAACCCAGGTTTTCCTTCCTAATTTTTATTTGATGTTGTTGTAATTCAATCATGCAAGGTTAATTATTAGAAATAGAATATATTCTCGTCTTAGTTGTTCACGACGAAGGAACTTAGTTATCAATACGTTTAAATGAAACATGCGAATTAAGAAAGCATAAAAGCATTTCTAGTAAATAGCTTATGCATTGAAATGAATTATAAGATTAGATTATTATCCATTGAAATAGTATACTTCGATTAAGCCTAGAATTATAACCTGCATCTCGTACTATTAATTCATATCCTCTTTGCAATGAATCATCCTAGAAAGTGTAAGCATAAAATGATTCTTATGATGCATAAACTCTAGGAAAATATCATTTGTCAACAGCATAAATTATTAAGAAAAAGGTTTCTTGTTTAGCATGAATTTTGTTCGCAAAGTGTAGGAAGATTATTTGGAATTTACCTAACCTCAAATCGATAAAATTTAGGATTGAAAAATAAATTTACATATAGACAAGGAATCATGTGGAAGTAATCTCGAAATTATATTCTAGAGTTAATCAAATTGACATAAACTTAAAACACCTATGCTGCAAAATACTCATTGGGAATGAGTTAAATTCCAAGAAATGCCTATACCTTAAATACTTGCCCACATTCCCTGAATGTAGGGACAGTGAATTGTAATCGTAAAAAGAACTAGGGTTTGTCCCTGAGAATCTTACAAATATGAAGCTTGGAAACCCTAGGTTTAATGACGTCAGCTTAAAGAACCTGAAACAAATTGTGTCGTGACTCCATTGTCACAGAGTTCTATGCGACGCTTGCGTAGCAAATGCGGAGTCATATGATCTTGTGATTGGATCACAAGAGAATGGCCAAAGTCTTGCAATGGGGTTGGCGGATCCTTACGCAAGTTATCTTGCAAAAGGATGAATACTTTAGTATCCTTTTTGAGTAAGGAAGATTGTTTAGAAACTAAAGACCAGCCGATTGACTGAAGTAACCAATGAACTCAAGGTTTGACCAAGTTGGGTCAATAGGGTACGCCCTAACCCAGGATATAGGGGATCTTGCCAAGTTGCAAGTCATCCCGGATCGAGTGTTGGATGCATTCGAAAGGAAGGATTCATTCCTTAGCAGTTTGCCAACAACAAAAACGATCAATGGAAATGTTTGTGCTTGCTACAGATTTTAGAGCACTGTTTGGCTTTGTTTGATCAATGAATTAAAATATAAATGGATATCTATACTTCAGGTTGAAGTCCTGAAGGGAGAGGCAACTTCAGTTACCCCTGATGGCCTGCGTGACCCTAACCAAGGGGGTTGTTGACCGTGCCGAGAAAGTGGACCGAAACCACCGCGAGAGGTCTCTCCGTTGAGCGATACTTGGAGTAGGAGGATGCTTGGGTGCTAGGGGGCTCTGGCCATAAATCCCTCGCCTTCCGAGTCCTGCACAAGAGGCTAACGTGACTCGGGATTGGATCTCGAGGCCCGCATACTAGTCTATGGGCGGAAACCTGGAATAGTAATCCCTGTGGATTGCTGGATAGCCTTTAGGCAGATTGTGGATAAGCCTACGGGCTGGACTCTTTGTATTTCAAAGATAAATATGATAACCTGTTAATAAGGATCTTGTTTGATATTGTTTTTCTATATCAAGTGATAAGATTACGTGAAAGAACCAGTGCCTAACGGGTTAATTAAAGAAGCTGGTTGTTACATGTCCAACTAATGTGTTAGTTAATTAAATAACTAAAACAACCCGAGGAAAGCGCAGAGGATGGGCCATAGGTCCGTCCTACGGATGGGTGGTCCCGGTTGGCCAGGAACTTTTCTCAAATCGCGATGGATAGCAGGAGGATTGTCAAAGAACACGAACAACTAAAGCGTTGACTAAGAGTTAAGAGTGAACCCGATTTATGTTTTTTTAGGGGAACAGAATGGGACTATGCCTTATGGTAGAGAGGTTGAGCTTTGCATCCCTCTTGTTTTCCATTCTCCTTGAACCAAGTTCAGTGTGAATCAGCTTCGGACCTAGCGTTTCTGCGTAAAGTAGTTCGCTTGGGTCTGATGCTAGTTACTATTAGGAAATGACCAATAAGGAAAACCCTAATTCAGGTCGATCCTAAGTGGGAACAGCCGAAATACTTCCAGTACGTGGTAGACGTGGAAAGCCCTAGATCGCAAACCCTGTAACATTCCATGGAAGTGCTGGGCGAATCTTTCTAGACACCCTTTCCGATGGACTGCTAAGACGTGTCTTGGAGATACAAGTGGACGCGTTATAGTTGGTATCAAAGCCGACCAACAATGGAATTGTTTTTTTTGAAATCTTAATAAGTTGAAGTAAAGCAAATGTTGCTGTCCAAACATATCCTTACCTTCAATGCTGTCTTGCAGAATTACGAAGCGTGGAACAAGTTCTTAGTATTTCGAATCATTTTTTTGACTGCAATGCATTCTCCGCATTACCAACAAAGGGTTGAGATGATGAACGTCCTAGAGCAGATCTATAATCCATCACCTTTGTACATGGAACGAAGATGGATAGGTGCTTCAGGAATCTACTATATAGTCACCCACCGGTTTGCTTATCTACAAATCAACCTAAAGAGGATCAAGTGGTTGGAAGACCTGAAAGTTGTGAAGTTGTTCATTTTTAAGGAAGCTCACGTAAACTCAACTTTACATATTTGAGGTCAGAGGTTTGAGATGAACTCATATGTATATGAGGAAGTAACCCATGTAATCCCCGCACGATAGGATTAAAGTGTTGGGCCGCCATGAGAAGTATGGATTCCAACGGAAAGGATATCTTGAAGTTCCAATGACTTACCAATTCTTGAAGATCCATGACCCGAAACCATACTATTATACAGTTCCTGTAGATAAATGTAATACAATGTTGTTCTCCCCAAACTAAATGTAATAGTTGGCTTATCATCGCAAGAAATGTTGTATTGGAAAGGGCTATGGCCATATAAATACAAATAAAGACTTATTTTTATCAATGTCTGATTGTGTATAAGATTTGATAAAAAGTTAAGTAGCTACATTGTTTACGTGATAGTTGAATTAAAGATGTAATATAAATCAATAACGATTATCGCATAATAACATTAAGAAACCTTTATCCAGGCAAAACCCCAGGTACAGGCTCCTAGTTCGCCTCCTACATCAAGTACTACTGTAATCCAAGAGAAGAAGCTCCTTCTCAAGCAGATTAAGCCACCCGAGTTTGACGGGAGAGGCAGATTCGTCCAAGCCGATGCTGAAATTTGGATTGAATCCATGGAGGATTACTTCGAAGTAGCCGGTACTGCACCCACCAATCAGGCTATGCTCACCAAGCTAAAGCTCACCGGCGAAGCCAAGCTTTCGTGAAAGCAATGGTGTAGGGATCAAGGGATCATGGAGGGATCCGTTACCTGGGAAAAGCTGAAGAAAGCCGTGCAGGGAAGATACTTGCCACCTGCATATCGCACGCAAAAGATGAATGAGTTCTACAAGCTAAAACAGTTGGGGCTCACACTTGATGCATACTATTCTAAATTTGTCTCACTTCTTAAGTATGCACTGTAGATGGACATGACATAGCAAGTGTCTAAATTTTGTGCGGGTTTAAATCCACCAGTCAATACCTATCTCGAATCTATGCGTCCATCAGATCTTCATGATGCACTCATTCGAGTGGCGCCTATAATTCAGGAGGTGCAGGCTAGACCAAGGGGTAACAAAACTTGGTCTTATAATGACCTGAATAGAGGAGCATTCAGACCTCAAATGAAGAGAGTTCAAGGTCATAATCAGGGGCAAAGAAAGAAAGCAAGGACTAACAATGTCAACAACTTTGTCTCTACTCAAAGCAATGGCTGAAACCTCCGTTGTTTCCCCTGCTACGAACCCGATCACTTCAAGAGGCAATGTCCCAAGCTTGGTGGAGGACATCGCCAAGCACCTTTCCAAGGAACATGCCGTGGTCAAGAAGTTGCTACCCGAGGAAGAGGAAGAACTGCCTGCATTGCCAATAGGCAAATGTGCAAAGAAGAAGAAGAAGAAGATCCGACCATGGAAACAAAGTTTGAAAGAGCGACGGTCCATGCCGCTCTACACAAGAAAGGGTCGAATCACCAGTTCTCGGTGATTCAGACACCGTCGGACTATTAAGGTAAAAGTTTCAAGACCTTGATTGATTGTGGCAGTACACATTCCTTTATCTCACCAGCTTACGCAAAAAGATTAGAAATAGCCATAGTAGAAGCACCTACCCTACTTGTGGAATTGGCAAATGGTCGTGAGGTTACTTGTACCAGGCAAACTGCTAAGGTGGAATTCTTTCTGGGAGGAAAGAAGACTTCGGTCAAATTCAGAGTCATGAATTTAGGTATCCATGAGTGTCTACTCGGAATAGAGTGGCTTAGGCTTAATGACGCTCACATTCATTATGGAAAGGGTCAAGTTTTCTTTCGAAACTTTGAAAGGGAATTAGTCACAACTCAAGGTGAGGCTAGAGTGCCAAGAATCCAATTGGCCAAAGTATCTCAGATCATAAAAGGAGTCAGAAAAGGATTACCTATTTACTTGATCAAACTCAACAAGTTAGATCAGAAGCAAGAGTCTAAGGAAGGACCTTCTTGGCTAAAGGAATACGTAGACGTATTCCCTGAAGAGTTGACTAAACTTCTGCCTCAAAGAGAATTGGATCATGAGATTAGGTTTGTACCAAGAGCTGCGCCAATTGCAAAAAGACCTTATAGAATGTCCATACGAGAAGCAATTGAGCTGAAGGAACAACTCAAGCAACTACTAGATCAGGGCTACATCCATCCTAGTAGTTCACCATGGGGAGCTCCAGTACTATTCCAGAAAAAGAAAGATGGGACACTTCGACTATGTATTGATTACCGAGGATTGAATCAATCAATGGTCAAGAACAAGTACCCTATTCCTAGAATAGATGAGCTTCTTGATCGTCTTCAAGGTGCAAAATTCTTCTCCAAGATTGATCTCAGGTCAGGTTATTATCAGATAAGGATCAAGGAAGAAGATATCCCCAAGACGGCCTTTAATACAAGATATGGGCACTTTGAGTTCCTAGTTATGTCATTCGGACTTACGAATGCACCTGCCACCTTCAATAGGTTAATGTAGGATATCTTTAGGCCATATCTTGATGATTTTGTGCTTGTCTTCTTCGACGACACTTTAGTCTATTCTAAACAAGAAGAAGATCATGAACCCCAACTTCGGATTGTCCTTGAGACAATGAGGTCACATAAGCTATATGCCAAGATGAAATTATGCTACACGTGATCTGGAATTGTTAGCTGTCATCCATGCTCTAAAGCTTTGGAGACACTACCAGTTGGGTAACAAGTTTTCTCTAGTAACTGACCATAAGAGTCTCAAATGGATCTTTACCCAGAATGAGCTCAACATGGGGCAACGTCGGTGGATTGAAGTGTTGGAGGAATATGACTTTGAAATTAAGTATCAACCAGGGAAAGAGAATGTAGTTGCCGATGCACTTAGTTGTAAGGCATTCCTTAATTCCCTAATCTTGAGAACCCATCAACAGCTAGATCTCTATCTACAAAAGTATCTATGCCAAACAATCCAATACTTGAGTTAGCTAGAGAGGATGCATGCCATGATCCAGCCTACCAAACAATGCTAAGGGAGATCTCTATCAAAGATCAGAATCAAAAGTTGCTGGCTAAGTATCATGAATTTTCTATCAATAATAGACTTGTCTATTATAGGACAAGGCTGTGTATACTAGCAAGCCAGACACTTAAGCACAAGATATTGTGGGAAGCTCATGATTCCCCTTTCTCAGGACATCCTGGCTATGCCAAGACTCTTAATGCAGTTAGGATGAGCTACCATTGGGAGAGGCTCAAAGGTGACGTTCTCAAATATGTCATCGAGTGTTTGTCTTGCCAATGTATCAAAGCCGAACATGTCATGATGCTAGGGAAACTGCAACTACTTGACATTCCCCAAATTAAATGTGAATTCCATCATGGTTGTGGTTGACATGCCTGGGCAGAGGGACGCGACGCCATCGAAGGAGGGAGGAGCTGCTGCTATTATTCGCTGTCGACTGACGGTCCTTTCACCCCCCCTCTAACTTTCTGGAAGCTTGGAAGCTTCCAAAGGGGGGGGGCCATCTTAGCCCCCATTCCCCTTGGCCTTTAAACCCCTTACATCCCCCCCCTCCATGTTAAAATCATTAGTTTTTGTTTTGGGCTTTATAACCCCTTTTTTCCCTGGTTTTAAAACCCTTACACCCCCCCCACGTTTAACCCTTAAGTCCCCCTTCTCTTGGGCTTATTACCCCCCTCCCCCCCTGATTTTTAACCTTTATAAGCCCCCTTTTTTCCCTGGAAGAACTAAGGCCTTGAAGGTCTTATTACCCTTGTGTTTTACCTCTTGAAAACCCTTTCACCCACCCTGTGTTTTATCCCTTGAAACCCCTTTCACCCACCCTGTGTTTTATCCCTTGAAACCCCTTTCACCCCTGTATTGTAAAACCCTCCAAGGTCCCTATTTGTGCCTATTGTTACCCCCCCTCGTGTTTTAAGGTCTATAAGCCCCTTTCTCCCCAGTAAAGAGTGGGCTTAGAGGTCCTATTATTACTCCCCCCTCCTGCTTTTAATCTCTCTTAAGCCCTTTTCCTTGAGTTTTGAAGTCCGTGCAAAAATACCCCTTGGAACTCTCCCGCACCTTGTGTCTTTTCCACACCTTTCTATTCCCGTTCGTGTGAGTTTACAAAGGCCATTAAGCCTTCCCCATGGCTTCAATGGGTCTTAGTCGTAAAATATTCTGAAACACCCTTTTGAATTCCCGACTTCAAGGAGGGAGCCTTCCAAAAACTACTTTCGACGGACGGTGCAAGGGAGCGACAATGGAATTCCAAGGAGGAGTTGCAAAGCTGCTTCCACGTCCGAAAAACTACAATTGTGATGCCTCCTAAGAAAGTCCAAGGCACAACCGCAGGAGGGTCATCTCCCGGTATCCATGTGGATATCTCACCCCAAACCCAAGTTTTCCTTCCTAATTTTTATTTGATGTTGTTGTAATTCAATCATGCAAGGTTAATTGTTAGAAATAGAATATATTCTCGTCCTAGTTGTTCACGATGAAGGAACTTAGTCATCAATACATTTAAATGAAACATGCGAATTAAGAAAGCATAAAAGCATTTCTAGCAAATAGCTTATGCATTGAAATGAATTTTAAGATTAGATTATTATCCATTGAAATAGTATACTTCGATTAAGCCTAGAATTATAAACTACATCTCGTACTATTAATCCATATCCTCTTTGCAATGAATCATCATGGAAAGTGCAAGCATAAAATCATCCTTATGATGCATAAACTCCAGGAAAATATTGTTTGTCAACAGCATAAATTATTAAGAAAAAGGTTGCTTGTTTAGCATGAATTTTGTTCGCAAAGTGTCGAAAGATTATTTGGAATTAACCTAACCTCAAATCGATAAAGTTTAGGATTGAAAAATCAATTTACGCATAGACAACGAATCATGTGAAAGTAATCTCGAAATTATCTTCTAGAGTTAATCAAATTGACATAAACTTAAAACACCTATGTTGCGAAATACTCGTTGGGAATGAGTTAAATTCCAAGAAACGCCTATACCTTAAATACTTGCCCACATTCCCCGAATGTAGGGATAGTAAATTGTAATTGTAAAAAGAACTAGGGTTTGTCCCTGAGAATCTTACAAAGATGAAGCTTGGAAACCCTAGGTTTAACGACGTCAGCTTAAAGAACCTGAAACAAATTGTGTCGTGACTCCATTGTCGCATAGTTCTATGCGACGCTTGCGTAGTAAATGCGGAGTCATATGATCTTGTGATTGGATCACAAGAGAATGGCCAAAGTCTCACAATGGGGTTGGCGGATCCTTACGCAAGTTATCTTGCAAAAGGATGAATACTTTAGTATCCTTCTTGAGTAAGGAAGATTGTTTAGAAACTAAAGACCGGCCGATTGACTGAAGTAACCAATGAACTCAAGGTTTGACCAAGTTGGGTCAATAGGGTACGCCCTAACCCATGATATAGGGGATCTTTCCAAGTTGCAAGTCATCCCGGATCGAGTGCTGGATGCATTCGAAAGGAATGATTCATTCCTTAGCAGTTTGCCAACAACAAAAACGATCAATGGAAATGTTTGTGCTTGCTATATGAGAGCGGAATTTTGGTGTCGAGAAGTGCTTTAAAATAGCTAAAAATTATGAATATCAAGGGAAAAATATTCAACGTCGAAGGCGGCGACTCGATCTAGGACGATTTTAAGCGCCAAAGTGCTTTAAAGGTGCTCGAGCAACACTTGTTGATTTTTCATAATTTTTCAAATTGTTGTGCGGGTTGACAAGAGTTAGCAGCCAATGCGGGATGTCAAGCTGGACACCCAGGATTTTTCAGAGCTCAATTCGGAGTCCGAACGGGGAAATGGCCACAAAATGGTCAAGATATGAAAAGGTGGACACTTGGGAGGCCAAAATTGAGCATGCCTTTTGAGTTTGGAGCCCCCTCCCCCAAAAAAAATTGTATGCACCTTATGAAGCAAAAAACGTGGAGAGAGAATGAGGGATGAAAAAACGTAGAGCAACATGCGGCCGTTTTTTGCGCCCTCTCATGATGGAGATGGAGTATGCAAGCTGAAAGCAACCTATACAATCGATCATGGGGCTGATCTTCCCTCTCTTGGCTGATCTTATCACATGTCTTCGCCCGTCCAATGGTGGCGTGAATGCAGAGATGGAAATCTAGTCTTTCTCTTTCCTCCCTCTCTCTCCTTTAAAGGCAGATTCATGTGGTGAAGAAGAAGAAGAAAAATGGATGACGGATGCTTGTCCAATGAAGACCGGATTGCTCTGTGGTTCAAGAGGAATGAAGATTACTGATTGTGGACTGTCATGAGCATTAATGGTGGTTGGAAATCAGTCCCGAGATATGGAAAATAAAAACCCGCAACCGGCAAAGAACGGTAATTTTATTTTTACAAAGGAAATTGATGTTTTATGCAATTTGCTTCATGAATATTTGTTCCCATGGGATGATTATGCATTATAATGTTGTTTGCAATGTCTTCCAATTGTTTAGTCTTGGAAAATCAGAAAATCATAAGTGTTGTGGATGAAATTAATAGTGTAAAACCCGTAAAACACGCGAAATATGGAAAAATTGGGTGTTTTTGAGATATAAATGAAAAATATAATAAGACACACCAACTAAACTTGTGTTTTTTCTGCAAATGAACCTAAGGGCCACAACCCACAACTTATTTTGAATTTTCAGTTATTTATTATTATAAAAAATACAAGAAAATAAGAAAAAACCACTAAAAATAGGGAAAAAAATGGATTTTGAGTGCCGAAAATTAAGGAATAATAAGAACCATGTTTGTGGATGTACGGGGGGTTTGAAGTATGAGTTTTAGCCTCAGTTCAACCCTACCTTTATGTTCTAGTGAGTTTTTATTGCTTTTCATACAATAAAAATGTAGAAAATGAACCCTAAACCGATCAATAATGCACAACCTAAACGGGTGAGGGGGTAGAGTGTATGAAAGGTGTTCAAATGCTGAATGAAATAAGGAAAAGCTTGCTGGTTGTTATGCATACCATTTAGGTTGGTCGATAATTAAAAATTAAGGACCTAGTAGCACGAGGGTTTCTCGGTGCTAGGTTCATGCAACGCCGCATACGAGCAATAGTCGAAATCATTGAAAGAAGTGGTTTTCACATGTGCAGCAATGTTGATTTTCTTAATTGTTTGAGCACATGGGCATTCACAATTTGCATGAAGCATAAAATGATAAAAGGTATCAGACAATACCTCCTGGATGCATAGTACCTGTATTCTCTAGATCGTGACCAACGTTGAGTGAGTGAGGTTGTCCAAGCTGTAGGCTAGGCGTTGGGTCTAGGGGAAAGAAAGTGAGAAAAATGGTACATTTCTAGATATGATTAATTGGCACTTTGAGTGAAAATATGTGCAATATTGTGTTATATATGTTTAGCGACGCATTGAGGGGCCAATCCCCAAGGTGTAGGAGAGTCGTAGTGAGGTAGCGCCAGTCAGCCATGGGAGGACCTCCTATATTTGTACTTCATGCTATTTGGCAATGTGTTGGGACTCTCTCTGAGGAGTATTAATTGGGTTAGAGTTGGACTATGAGACGTGATACAAACGCAAGATGTTTAGGAAGATGATGTATGTGTCATCCACTCTCCTGGTCGCGAGGCCATGGGGTTGTTGACCACATGATAGAGGTCCGGCTAGTGCATGTGCCAGTGCCGGCCCGTTTTAGGTCCCATCACTATAGATTTTGGAGCACTGTTTGGCTTTGTTTGATTAATGAATTAAAAGATAAATGGATATCTATACTTCAGGTTGAAGTCCTGAAGGGAGATGTAACTTCAATTACCCTCGATTGCCTGCCTGACCCTAACCAAGGGGATTGTTGACCGTGCTGGGAAAGTGGACCAAACCCGCCGCAAGAGGTCTCTCCGTTGAGCGCTACTTGGAGCAGGAGGACACTTGGGTGCCAGGGGGGATCTGGCCGTAAATCCCTCGTCTTTCGGGTCTTGCACAAGAGGCTATCGTGACTCGGGATTGGATCTCGAGGCTCACATACTAGTTTATGGGCGGAAACTTGGAATAGTAATCCCTGTGGATTGCTGGATAGCCTTTAGGCAGATTGTGGATAAGCCTACGGATTGGATTCTTTGTATTTCAAAGATAAATATGATAACTTGTTAATAAGGAACTTGTCTAATATAGTTTTTCTATGTCAAGTGATAAGATTACATGAAAGAACTAGTGCTTAACATGTTAATTAAAGAAGCTGGTTGTTACATGTTCAACTAATGTGTTAGTTAATTAAATAACTAAAACAACCCGAGGAAAGTGCAGAGGATGGGCCATAGGTCCGTCCTATGGATGGGTGGTCCCGGTTGGCCGGGAACTTTTCTCAAATTGCGATGGACAGCAGGAGGATCGTCAAAGAACACGAACAACTAAAGCGTTGACCTAGAGTTAAGAGTGAACCCGATTTACACTGTCTTAGGGGAACAGAATGGGACTATGCCTTATGGAAGAGAGGTTGAGCTTTGCATCTCTCTCATTTCCCATTCTCCTTGAACCAAGTGCAGCATGAATCAGCTTCGGACCTGGCATTTCTGCGTAACGTAGTTCACTTGGGTCTGACACTAGTTGCTATTAGGAAATGACCAATAAGAAAAACCCTAATTCAGGTCGATCCTAAGTGGGAACGGCCGAAATACTTCTGCTACATGGCAGACGCAGAAAGCCCTAGATTGCAAACCCTATAACATTCCATGGGAGTGCCGGGCGGATCTTTCTAGACACCCTTTCTGATGGACTGCTAAGACGTGTCTTGGAGATACAAGTGGACACGTTACAAAGGGCCCGACGCTCCTTAAATTAAATCATGATGCGCTTGCGCTCTTTTACAAAAGTATTGACTTGCACTTTTCCTTGTGCGCCTTTTTTCCTTATTTAGGACTTTACTGCGTTTCTTGTGTTTCCGGATTTTTCTTAGCATGCCTTCATCTTCTGTTCCACTTTGCCTTGGCCTTTGTCTTCTACTTTAGCATTTCCAGATTTTTTACCTTGTTCGTTCTGATGGTTAACAGTTAACATTACCCCCCTCCTAGACGAGTGCCAGTCCCATGGCACTCACCATCATAGGTAGCAGGCTTTGGCATGCACTGAAGACGTGGGTGGAAGGGACATTGATGGTTGTCGTGGAGGAGTGTTGGTGGTGGTGTGGGGGAAGGTTGTTTGGGGCACATTGGTGGCCTAGGTGGCTAGTGGTAGGGTTGTTGGAAATGGTGGTAGCATTGTTCTTTGTTGGGGATTGCATTGATGGCCAGCACAAGTGTTGGTTTGTTGGGGATTTTGCACATGACGATTCTTGGCAGGCTTGCAGGATGATACAGGCTAAGAAGTCAGAGTTGGGTGTCGATGAAGAGAAAATGACACTTTTGTTGGAGTCTTCAATACCTGCAATTGAAAACCTCTCATAGGTGGTCTCGCCTTAGGGGTAGTGCTAGTCTCCTCTATCGTGCACAAGACATAGTTCAATTAGTTTGGGAGATAGGTCGAACTCTAAGCAAGTTGAGAGTATTGTCCTACACTTGAGGACCCAAACTATGTATATATTTTGGTGCAGATATTATGTGAGTGCTCATGCATACTTAGATATTATGTGGTTAGAAGACCATGGGCTGGTTTCTCGTAACAATGTGTGGATGAAGCAAAGTTGTCCATGTTGAGAAAAAGCACACGTGAAGGTGTATGAGACATCCTTTTCATTGTGATTGCACGAGGTAGCATAATTGAACATAGGGACACCACACTTTCGGTAACTGCGAGCTATGGGACTTGCCTGATGAGGATGGTGTACTTTTTATGGCCAGTGTGGCCTTTTTGCCCTTGTTGGCTAGATGGGCCCATTGAGGTTCTAGGGTCTCTATTTGTCTCTGTTTGGGTACGGCCTTTTGGTTGCTCTTTTGGAAGTGAGAATCCATGCTCGTGTAGAGCCATTATTACACTAGGGTCTATTTTGGAGGACTTGTCACAGCGCGTGTTTTCTCTCCAACCTACTCGGGGGAGGTGCAGAGCCCCCTCTGCGAGGGTCGGGAGGGGGGGGGGAAGGGGGGGAGGGGCAGTCCCCCCTGGCCCACAAGGCTATTACAATAAATGCCATGTGCGATCTAAAAGACCGTTTGTAGCCAAAATTTGAACTACTTGCTCTGGATTTCAACCCAGTGATCGATCTATGATATGGTTTCGGCTCTATATGGTCTCTCGGTCAGTTTCAGGGTCTACAGGTTAAAATTTGAAAAAATCTGAATTCATCCCAACAGATCCGAATTGCAGGGGCTGAGTGTGCAATTCGGACCGTCTGAGGGTCGAGTAGAAAGGGCAGAATATAACTAGTTCGAATGTCAAATTCAGCCAGTCCGAGTCTAGTTGTCCCAGGGCCGAGTGGGCCGAGGGCCGAGTCCAGTGGACCGAGGCCGAATTTTGAAGTTGGTCCGAATGATCGATTCGGATGGGCCGAGTGGTGGGTGTCTGAGTTGAGTGGGTTGAGTCAAGTGGTCTAAGTGGTAGTGGGCCGAGGGCCGAATGGTCGAGCAGTTCGAGGGCTGATTTCGAGACTCGGCCAAGAATCGTCGTCACTCAGACACATCGAGCACGGCACGTTTTTTCTCCGGACTTTACGAAATTCGTTGCGCCGAGCGTTGGAGGCCTTCTCCCTAGTCCAGCAGCTCCAGATCCAACCTACTCATGTAGGGGAATGTGTAGAATTACCTGGGCTAGGCAAATAACTCTCGGATGGCCAGATCAAAGCGAATCTACGCTACGAAGCTTTTTCCCTCTCTCCTACTCTCCTGAAACCTTGCAATGCATAATGTGGCCCTTCTTGCCACTCCTGGCCCCTTATCACCCTGCCCAAGCACGTACTCACCTTAGTCATGTGTCCCTTACTAACATTTAACCCAAAATTTCATTTTTAGCCCTTCTTTTTCATGTTTCAGGCTATTATACAGCAATAAAAAACCCTACTGTTTGCTCCAATGTTTTGCTCCTATCATTCCTAAATGCAAGAAAAAATCATAAGGAAAATATCTACACTACTCCATCATACTTTCCCAAGTCCAAAACAACAAAAACCTACTTGCTAAGGAGATCGAATACCTCTTCAAACTCCCTCGCTTCCTACCTATCTACCTCAAGCATTGGTTTGCGGAAAACCCTACTCCAATGCTCGATTCGAAGCACGCAAGTGCTCAAGGCTTGAATCCGTTGGTCCCGACAATGTAACCAAAATGTGGGAGCTTTTGCTCAACCGCTCTCGTACTGCTGCGCATCCGAGGTGTGGAATCCACCAAAAAGTTGTGTGTGTGGGATTTGTTACTTTGTACATACTTAGTTGTTTTGTTTGCATTTTTGTTCTGTGTGCCAGCATAGTGGAGAAGGGTTTGGAAGTGAATATATTTGTGGGAAGGCAGTAAGGACTGGAAGATGTTCAAACGGAAGGAGAAATGACAAGATGCATCATCACATGCAGGAGGTTCTAAGAATTCACATGTAGGAGATTCTAAGCATTCCAATGTTAACGTGCTGAAGAGGAGTTCAGCCATTGAAGAGCAATCCAGTGTTGAGACCAAACCTGAAACAACTCGTTTCCAAAAACACATTGTACATTCTAATAGCCACATAGATGGTTCTAAACAGGCTGGTCATGTTCATAAAGAAGATTACTCTATCAAGGCTAGAGGCAAATATGCATCTCTTAATAAGGTCTAGTGGAACAAGGGGCACCAGATGCCATTCTTCAAGGACACAAGGGATAATGAAAGTGAGGAGTAGTGTGATAACCCAACAATCATGGACCTTTTACAGATCAAAAACGAGTCTCTAGTAGAAAGGCATATGAAAGAATGGAGATTGAAAATGGGAGGAGCTCTTTAGTAAAAAATAGCCGTGATGAACATAGCAGCATTGGGTCGGTAAGTAAAAAAGTGGGAAGAAAATCTTTTGAAAAAGCTGGCAGGGATTCATCTATTCTGGGCAAGCTAAAGCTCAAAGCAGGGTGGTATTACTCATACCGTGCAATCACCAGGAGAAGGGGAATCATCATGTCAGCAGATGTTGTTGTGTTCAGAATGATGGAGGCGAGCGACAGAGGAGAAGTAGAAGCTTGCAGACAAGGATGGCGATGAAGATTGAATCAGCCACCATAGAAGATGCTGACACAATTATCGGTGGACGTTGATGCATAGAAGTGCCGAGTTTGGTGGACGAAAAAAAACTGTTGCAGAAAGCGACGACGTTGTAGAGAAGCTTTTGGGAGATTACGGTAAAAGGGAAGTAATCAATTCAATTGGAAGAATGGCTTGACAACATCAGGGGATTCAGGAAAAGGTCTAGAGCAAAATCAGAAAAAGAAGAAACCAAATTTAATAGAGTGGATGTCAATGAGGAACAAGAAGATTGCTGCTGAGGAGAAGCAACACTTGGTGCTAGATGAAGCAGTAACCAGGTGCTCTGCATGCGCAAGTGATTTTGGACCATTCCTAAGACGACATCATTGTAGGAGCTATGGTGATGTATTTTTTGACAAGTGCACTCATGGAAGGCACCAGTTGTTCGTGTGTGTGATAAGTCTGGCAGAGCATAAGGGGCCCCTCTTGTGGTTGGGACTCACATAAGGTTGCCTCTGATCTGCAGCAGCACAGCTGAGAGAAATGAACATTGAAGAGCATGAAAGGAACGTATAATAAAGAGTAATCGACATCTTTTGCGGAGATGGAAGACATCAACCTATCGTAGGGAGGCCAAACTTGTGATAGAGATGGTTGAAAAAAACGCCGCAACCATTAGTCCTGTAAACAAGCTTCATCTGTGATTAAATTGCTTGTATCTGTGCCTATCCATATTGTTACAGATTCTTCACAATTACCACGACTTTTCGTAGAGCCTGATCCAGAATAGCACCTTATCATATGTTTTGATTGTGAAGATGTTGATCTTGCCCAACATGGTTCTCTTTGTATTATGTAGCTTACCTTTGAAGATGGAGTTTATCCTGTTGATGCTTTGAAAGGTGGAAATACATTGATGCAAGCTTACAAGCCTGCATTAGAATCTCCTCATGTTACCAATGTTGTGCATGATTGCAAGCAGGATAGTGAGGCTTTGTACTTCCAATATGGGATCAAGCTGAATAATGTCTTTGATACTCAGATTGCCTATTCTTTAATTGAGGAAGTAGATGGCATTAGTGCAACAGGAACACCCTGGTTATTTACAGATTCAGAGACTATAGATGGTGCAGAAATAGAGGTAATAGATCCATTCATGTGGCTGCTACCATATGAATGAGCTGTGTATATCTGTGAAAAATTGCACCAGATCTGGTTGGCTGTTACAGAATTTTTTATCTATTCAAGAGAGCTATATGTACCTACAAAAACTGTACCTGAATACAAAGAAGTCTTCTTGATCCTATTCCAACCTCTTAGATCTTACTTTAGATTTCTTTGTTCCTTTGGAAAAGACAGCCTGTTTATATGATATGAATTTTTGTCAATATGTTTATTGGAGAGGCTCCCATTCAGATGAAGCTGATTGTATATCACATATTATCTAAAATTGAGCTTTCAAATTGAATCTGATCTCGCTAGATTGATTGACCTTCTATCCTAAAATTATTCAAAGTCCTCTGTGGTCTCGCGACTTTGCTTTCGAAATCCTTCGACACCGCCAAGACCCACAGACCGCTTATTGTTTCAAGCGTTCCAAGCTGAGCACTAATGGCTACCTCTCACATAGCCGACATGCCATCCATATCTACAGGTGTAGTGAGCTTACCTCCATGCTGATCGAGTTACCTCCTCTCTCGTGTACTCCGGTAGCTCCACGATCCAAGTTGAACCTTCAAGCAAGCTTCGTCCTCTAGCTCCATGCTCCAAGCTCCATAGCCGCAAGCAAGACAAGAGAAGAGAAGAGAAGAGAAGAAGAGAGGGGAACATGGAGAGCTTCTCCTCCCCGGTCCCTCACCCTCACACACTCACTCCCTCACACTCTCACACTCCCTCCCTCAAGCACAAGCTCAAGCAAGAAAGAAGAAGAAGAAGAAGAAGAAGAGGAGACCCACTTTTGGCCACACACAAGAATGAGCTTCTCATTCACTTTTCAACTTTATATAAAAAACCCTAAATCCCTTTTGGGCGGTCATCCCCTTATCCCCTTTTTTACATGGCCGACCGTGGCCTAGGCCCTTTTTCCTATTGTCCTCCTATCTTTCTAGCTTCCTTCCTATCGTCCATCTACATTTACAAATTGCATGGGTGAGAGCCCGGCGCTCCTTAAATTAAATCATGATGCGCTTGCGCTCTTTTACAAAAGTATTGACTTGCTCTTTTCCTTGTGCGCCTTTTTCCCTTATTTAGGAATTTTTTGCGCTTCTTGTGTTTCCAGATTTTTCTTAGCACGCCTTCGTCTTCCATTCCACTTTGCCTTGGTCTATGTCTTCTGCTTTAGCTTTTCTAGATTTTTCACCTTGTTCGTCTGACGGTTAACGTTTAACATTGCTTGATGCATTCTTTGACATGGACCAGTGGGATTGTGGTAAGGTTTTTGACATCTATGACAAGGCAGCCAAGCAGATAGAGGAACTTATTGCCTTTTATAGCTTTTGCAAGACCTTGGGTGTCTTTAGATCAACTGAATACCTAGTTGTTGATAGAATGTATGAAGAGTTATTAGGAACAATGGAAGATTTCATGAGGAATCGTTCAGAAGCCTCACGAGGTGGTAGAAGACCTAAGAGTCTAGAGCCCAGACCTCATGAAGCATTAGATGATAAGGCACACTATGAGGTCAATTGCATGAAGGGTTTGCCAGCACTACCTCCTCCTCCCATGGAAGCAGCTTATGCACCTTTTCCCAAAGTTGCAAGCATTCCAACGGAGAGTATTAGTACCAAGGAGAGTGGTGATTCATTGAATCTAGATGAACCTACAATGACATCTGAAGAGCATGAAAACAAAGTGGCCCTGGCCCTTTTTTATTGGCACTGAGACAAAGGTCAATTCAAAATGGGAGACATTCTCCTCTTCTGTTGTGCAGATCAAGGGACGGTGATAGGGAATGGTAGTCAGGCTATTGCAAATAGTAATGGAACTGCAGGGTGGGAGCTTGCCTCTCTTTCTGCTGCTGCAGAAAAGAAATCCAGCAGATGGACCTTCTGCAGTGATGCTACTTGAACATCCATTTGTATAGATTCCCAATGATGATGTTGAAGTCTTTGCAACACTTTGAATATACTTTGTTTAATGGATGCTAGTGAAAGGAGTATGCGCCATGATAGTGATGAGAGCTCTTAAGGTTCTCACAGGAGAGTTGCACCTTAGCAATCAAATGCTAGAAAAGTGCCACATGGCTCTAGTCAGCTCGATATTTATCCCTCTTTGAGTGCCCCTGTGTCTCCTCGATCATCCCATCAAGCCTTAAATGTCTTGTATCCCACAAGATCAGCTGGAACTCTTCCTGGGTATTCTACACCATCGATAGGAGGTTTCCCTGCCACTGGTTTGGATTTATACGATGCATCTGGAAATCAGTTGAATATGTCTTACAGGAGATCTAGTAGACAACCAAATGGGGGCCTAGAATCCCAACTTCTCTGCATGTCACTTGCATATGGAGTTCTTAGGGAACTATCTTGCTGAGCTTACAGTCTTGATGCCATCAAGGGCATGGCTGTCCTGACAAATGTAGTTTCTCATACAGGTCCTGAATCACATGAGAATGGGAAGGAGACTGCCTTAAAAAGTAAGCTGTTGGAAAAAAACAATCATAAAGCTTGCTCCAAAGGAGCTCAATGTTTGAATGGGATAGAGATAAAAAAACTCTTCACATGAGAGAGTAGCTGCCTATTTCTATAATGTAGTAGAACTCTTCTACTTATGGAACACAAATTTTCTCATATTTCACTGCTATCACCATGCATGCAAAAAACTAAAGCCTCCTGAACAAGATATTAGTGAGTTTGGGAATCTCCCAATTCCCATTTTTTGAATACTAAAAAGGTGGCACCCAGATAACATACCCATAAGTTTCTCAAAACCATATGATCTGACCTATCATTAGAAAGCACTTGAAAAATGGAATCTATTGAGCTATAGAGTGCTCAATTTAGAGTTAAAGTGTTCAAGTTATGACAAATCCAAAGATTTGACCGCGTGTCCCAAATTTATGGGAAATTTCCATATTTCCCAATATGGTCTTCTGTCTGCATGATCGACTATTAGCTTGCCACCATAGTTCCTCTCCACAATGTATCTCCAACAAACTGAGAATCTAACTTCCATAGACCTGTAGTTTGCATTCCAAATAGTTATGGCCAAAAAAGAAAGTACATACAGTGGAGAAAATGTTGTCTGAAATGGTTTTCATCAGTCACACCAAGACCTTTGTCAACTCATGTAGATAGGCTTTATAAATGATATGCCATGCTCATCTTAGCATGTAATAAACACATACACAACTGGCCTTCCTATAGATGCCTCAATTCTGAATGATGAATCCGGTTCTGTAAAGTCATCGCTCACTAGCCATCAAACACAAATATCCCTTATCCAGGAGTTGGAAGTAGCGAATAGATATCATCGCAAATGCTTTGAAAGTGACATCCACAAGTCCTCACAACACTAATTCGGTTCCCTTGCACTTAGCTTGCTCCAACTAGTATAGTTTTACAGCCCACATCATCTGTGTGGTGTGGCCATGGGCATAGACACATTTATCCTGAGTTGTAGATGAATGTCAAATAAGCAACACTTCATGTGCTGAGAAATTCCCAGCCATCTAATAACATGTGACCCACCATAATTTCTATTGTCCTGCTTCAAGAAATACACAAGCTAAAGCACTTGCAGAGTGAGCTTTCTCAAGATGCAAACCAGGCACTAGAGGTTGTCCAAAAGGAAGTTGAATGTCTTTGCTTGGCTCAAGATGGTATGAATAAAGAAGCTGCCAAGAGTGTGGCTAAGTTGCAAGCAGAAATCCATGAGATCTACGAATCCCGTGTGATTGGCCTGAATTATCCAATCAGCAAGGATCCCATTGTTGAAAAGAACAACAAAAGCATCTCTTTAAAATATGAGATTTAGAGAATTATGTTGAAAGAGAATGAGAATTTTGCGGGTGATTATGATGCCAGCCCCAGGGTGCTCTAAGGGTTTGAAATGATCCACATGACATCTACAGTGGGTGAAATTCTTCACCAACATGTTTCGAGGCATGTTCGGTGGTCATAGCCAGCCACATGACAATCATTCTCAAGAAATATCTTTTAAAGCTCAGACATCAATATCTGGGAAGCCATTACCTGAGCTCAAACTTGAGAACAACTGCAGTTTCATGCCAGAAAATCTTATAGGTTTTCCAAACTTGAGAACAAAGGTTTTCTAGTCAAAAGATGTGGTGAGAGTTCTTCTTTCAAGAAAGTATGTAATCTTGAAGAAGCACATCAAGAAACTTCTTCTCTTCGAAGCATAAAAAGTGAGAGGAGCTTTTCTTCTCTTCAAAGCACAAAGAGGCACATCAAGAAACTTCTTCTCTTCGAAGCATAAAGAGTGAGAGAGGCTTTTCTTCTCTTCGAAGCACAAAGAAGCACATCAAGAAACTTCTTCTCTTCAAAGCACAAAGAGGGAGGGGGGCCTTTCGACAACAGCTCCTTGTGTTCTCCTTCTTCTTCTTCTGTTGATGATGACAGAAATGAAGGATGATCTTTCTTGTCAAATGGAGGCCTGTCTGTTGTAGATGGTGGCACACGAATAGACAAAGCATCTGATGACATTGTAGATTCAAAGTCTGTTTGGTGTAGATAGTGGCACACGTAGGAAGAATTGGCTAATCTCCTCCATGGAAGCTTGAGAGGATCTTGAAAAGAAAGAGAGAGAAAGATTGTTCTTAAAAAGTAACTAGGACTTTCCCTTCTACTCTATTTACCACTTTCTTTTAAGAAAATACCTTCAAAATTGGCCAAAAATGACCTAGGAGCTGTTAAATCTAGTCTTCCAGCCTCTAAACTTGGTCTAAGACTCCATTAATACTCCAGACCTGTAGTCCTTGTGGTCCAAAATTCCTTGATAATAACTGCACTACTGCTCCATGCCATGTCTGTACTTGTGTACCGATGGATGTTAAATCTGGGTGAGAAAAAAAAAAGGATAACTGAATGGAATGTTGGCCAACGGGATCAATAACCTATGGCTCTAATATCACTTGTCAAGAAGTGGACTGGGGAGAGAGAAAGAGGAGAGAGAAGACTACAAAAGAGAGAGAAGGAGAAGTGTAGAAGTGAGAGAAAGAGAGTGAGGAGGAGAGAGAAATGCTAGAAATGGAGAGAGAAATACTGGAAAGAAGAAGAGAGATGGCTGGAAGCCATGAAAGGACAAGAGAAGCTAGAGAGAAAGGAAGGACAAAGATGTATTATTGTGTATAAATTGGTCACATGTACATGTGTCCTTTGCCCTTTTATATGCCCCTAATTCAGTTCTTTACATAACACACACACACACACTCTCTCTCTCTCTCTCTCTCTCTCTCTCTCTCTCTCTCATGCTCTTTCCATTTTAAACATTAAGAAAAACAAGAGATGAGAAGCCTTTATGGAAATAGAGAAAGGATGAGAGCTCTTACATTTGTGAGTTGTTTGAAGTGGAAGAAGTCTAAATGAGCATATAAAGGAAAGGTTTTGGCCATAATATTTTTTAAATATTTTTGAAATATCTATTGCAATACATGTCACATGTCCATGAATATGCTTTTAGAGGTATATTCAAATGCACATATTGATGCATTTTGAGGGATTTTTTTATGTTAATACCATCATTGTAATTTTTTCCCTAGGCTATTAAAATATAGCGTCTAAATGGCCTTCATTTATTGTAGAGCAATTAAAGGCATTATAGGTTGCTTTGCCACATGCATCAAGTTATGAGGACTTAGGCACGTAAAGTGTAGCTTTCATACATTAAATTCCATGAACTACATAGGTCAACAAAGAGGTGCATTTATATACAATAAATATGGAATTCACACTAATATGTTTTGCTTGGCAAGCACAATTCTCTACCCAAACCAATCTAATTTTCTCAATATTGAGTCATTTGCAAAATGACCTAGGGTAGTACTTGTATTAGTAATTAAAGACCTACCTTTGAAAATCTTAACCATTTAGTAAACCTAGCATAGTACTTGCATTACTAAATAAAGACCCATCATTCATTATCTTAACCATTTAGTAAATCCATCATTTGCTACTATCAAGTAAGTGGGGGTAGGTGGACAAGATCATCTTCCACACCTAGAATTGGTCTCTTACTATTTAGAATCAAGTTGAAGAGGTATTCATTATCTCAACTTAGGCTTGGTATCCTAAGCATATCTCCTCTAAGTTGGTGACCATCTATCCATTTTAGAATATATAGGTCACTTTGACTTTTGTAACTTCTATTGCTCTGTTGTATCTCTATCATAAATTATAAATAACATCCAATGGAGGAGAAGGGAGGTAGAAATGAAGGCCCTAGGTTATAGTAATTTTGGTGGTTGGGTAGATGAAGAAAACATGGAGGTAAGGAATTGACAACGTGTAATGAGGGCCATGGATTGAGTTTATTCTTAACATTGAAGTTGTATATCATATGACAATCTTAGAGGTTTAGTTAGATGATGAGCTCTTAATAATGCTAAGTATACATGAAAATTTCTCCTAATGTCAAGTGAGAAAATGAACCTAGTAAATGAGGACCTAAGTATCTCTATTGCTTATTCATTCAAGTACAATGGCTATAATGTAAATAGAATATGACATCCAAAAATGTGTGGTGTTGTCTAAGATACACATGTTTTTTTGCTAATAATGCTAATCATGGTGAATCTTATGTGTAGGTGCCCCAAAGAAAAGAGAGAAATACTTTATGTGGGGACATTATCACAAAAAAAGGTTTTCTCTTCTTATAACCTATTTAATAGGAATATGCAATAATTGTAACAATGATAAAATGCAATACAAAAATAATTTTAATTCTATTGTCAATGATTACATCAAATTACAAGGATATGTTTTATATAAAATAAGGAAACTTCTAATGTGTATACAAGTAGGTGACCTCATGACATTCTGTGTCCATCGTCCTTCCTCAAGAGCATGCCACCGAGAGAAGGAACAACCCCTCAGTTCTTGGTGTATTTATAGTCTTTTCATTCTTTCTACATTTGAACTCTCAAAACTATCCATGCTATCTCTTGCCTCATCACTCAGCTCAACATTATCCAAAATATATGGCATTTGGATGGTATTCAATCCTTCTTACTTCTTTGGGAGGTGGATGAGGTGGCAAAGGTGCATATGTCAGTAGTATTGAGACATTTCTATGTGTTACATGGTTAATTAGATTCTTAACCATCTCTTCTTTGAACAAATGAAGGGCATCATCAATGTGTAATATTTCCACACCATAGAAGTTAGTTGGTTAGTTTGAAAGTTAGTTAGTCAATTAATAAGTTAGTAAGATTACTAACTAAAGACTAACTAAAGAAAAAGAAAAAAACTAACTAACGTTAATAATTAAGTATTTTAATTTAATTAAAAATATATGTTTTAAAAAATCAAGAGTCATAAATCTGATAATTTTCTCGGATTGACAAGGACCATAGCCACCCTTCACGTAAGTTACAACGTGAACAAGACTTATAAGCTATATTAATCACTAGTATTAATGTGTATAGTTTGGATGGTCCAAAAATATTAGATTTTGGGCAAAACTAGTATATTTTAGATCTTTTAGATATTGTCATAAAAAGATATGGAGATTTCTAGAACTGGATGTCATTTAAAAGAAAAATAAAGAAAAATAAAGAGATGGATTTACAAAATCGCGCGCGCCACGATCCCAGTCTATAGACAGAAAACAACACTTCGAACAGAGAAAAGAAGAAGGAGTGAACTAAGAGCTTTCTAACCAAGTGTCTTGAAGTTTTACCTCCCTTTCAGAGCCAATGGAACCATTAGATTTATGATCTGAGCATCAAATCACTGATCTATCCAAGATCTCCCTCCACAAAGAGCTCCACTTCTCAGCCACAAGCCCTCTTCTCTAACTCACTATAAATATGAGGCATGGGGAGGCACAAGATAGCATAAGGAGACCCCGAGAGACTACGAGAGAGAGGTAGAGAGAAGGATACCCCTCCAAGAGATTGTGAGAGAGATCTTGAAAGAGGGAGAGAGAGAGAGAGAGAGAGAGAGAGAGAGAGAGAAGAGTCACCTCGAGAGGCTGCAAGAAAGAGACTTAGCTCAATTCCCTCTATTTTGATCCTTGACGTAACCATCTTCTCTTACACTCTCCCATCTCGAATCCATTTTTCCTTCCTTATCTCTTGAATCTACTTGCGAACGATGGCCTCCAAGCGAAGAATGTTGCATGCGGATGGCAATCCCACAACCAGAAATGAAGCTTCGGGCAAAGGCATCACTCTCAATCCAACTACGGCTATGATGCACGAGTATAGGTCATCGGAAGGGATAAATTTTATCTCACATATTCAAAAGATCGAGCTTGCAAAGTGGATGTATTAAGGAAAGTTAATTGCACCTAGTTGCATATGACTTAGTCGTTAATAGAGCAATTAGAAGGAGAAATCGGTCAAGGGTTATGAATGGCATAATCATGATATTAAAAAATGTGTATACAAGTGTTAAGTAAATTTTACATAGAATCGCTCTTTGATCCCAAGGGGAAGAGCAATTATGCGATGGAAATGTTATCGCGACTATTCTTGCATTGTTGGCAAGACTACAATTGGTTTTTTTAGTTGGTTGATCAAACAACATTCTAAATGCTTTTACATTAAACTGGTTGTTAATTGTTGTTTGGATGATTATTCCAAGTGCTTGTAATTTATGGTAAATGCATGGCAAGGGTTTGTGATGACAAGTCGCCATGGGAATAAATAAATATTTTCCTAGAAAATGATATTAGGGCTGAATGCCTTGTTTGTGCTTGATTCTTAAAGGATTTAATTAAGGAAGGATATTTTGCACGTGTAGATCACCTCCATGGTCGCATCGCGGATTAACCCAAAGAGGGCACTACTCAATTCATGGGCCGAAGGTTGAGTGGTGAAAAGGCCAACCACGGGAATGATGTTTCGCTCCTAGACAGCTTGCGGGTCAATTGGAGGTCTGGACACCCCTTGCTAGGTCTACAATGGTGTTGAAGACCTCCGTGGCCCCCAACATCTAGGCATGCTGGGAGATCCTATTCTAGATAAAGGATTGAGTTTGTGGTGCCATGTGATTTGGACTAGTTACTTCTGCAAGGCAGAAGGGATACTTCTATTGGATAGAAGCGATACATAATTTCTCCTGTATGGGCGGGAGACAAAGAATAATTTGAAGATAAGTTAAGGAACTTGTTTGTCAAGAGATTGCTTTACTCTGTTTTCGTGCCCGTGCTATGCAAACGAATGATGTTCCCTAAAAGGCTTAATTAATGAAGCTGATTTTAAGTGTCACACATAAATGTGGTATGACCTAATTAGAAAACTAAAGCTATTGAGGGAAGCGCGTGGGTGGAACCGTCAATGGGTCCGTCCTACGGTAGGGTGGTCCTAGAGAACTGGGAGGCTTCTCACAAGATTTTATCGTCATTCGACCTCTAGAAATTGTTAGCATAGAACCCCGATTTATGCCGTTTTAGGGGACTGGAATGGGACTATGCCCTATGAGCAAAGAGGTTGAGCGGCGCATTCCTATCATTTTCCATCCTCTTTGAACCAAGTGTGGCATGGGTCTGCTTCGGCTTGGGTATCTCTGCGTAAAGTAGGATGTCCAAGATCCGACGCTAGAATGCTATTAGAAAACCTTGGCCACTAGGAGCCCAAATTTTAGGTCGATCCTAGTGGGTTCGACCATGAACGTTCTGTTGCGAGGCAGATTTGAAAAATCCTAGGTAACAAAACTCGGAATGTTTCATGGGAGTGCCAGGCACAGCGACGCTTAGATTTGTTTCTCGATAGACCGCTAAAAGAGTGCCTGGAAAGCCGATGGGCATGCACCTTACAATTGGTATCAGAGTGAAACTTTGTAATGATACGTGATTGATTAATGTATGGTTTGTAGACATATCCTAAAAAAAGTAACTTAAGCAGTATGACTTGATTGTTAGGCACCTTTTGTACCCACAAATGTTGACATGCAAAATAATAAATTCTTTCTCAAGCAAATTAAGACACCCGAGTTTGATGGAGAAGGGATAAACATCGTAGTAGAGGCAAAGATATGGATTGAGTTGATGGATGATTATTTCTCTACCTCGAGAACTGTTGCTACCAATCAAGCAATGATTGGAAAACTGAAGTTAGTTGGCCAAGCTCGGTTATGGTGGAAGAAATGGTGAAAAGATCAAGGTGTTTCTGAAGCCACTGTTACGTGGACTCAGTTGAAAGATGTTGTCGGACGATACCTTCTGCCAACCTAACAGACTTTGAAGATGAATGAATTATTCAATCTCAAGCAGCTGGAATTAACCCTGGAAGCTTACTCAAATCTTGTAACCCTACTAAACTATGTGCCACTTATGGATATTGCACAGCAAGTATCCAAGTTTTGCCATGGCCTGAACACTCCTCTAAACCACTATCTTGAAGCAATGTGTCCAACAGACTTGCAAGATGCATTACTCCGAGAGCATCTAATCATCCAAGAACATAAATTAGGCAATTGTAGCAAAGATGAATCCAGAGATCTAGGTAAGAGATGCCATATGTGTGGGGAGATAGGGCACATCCGTAGGAGATGTCTTTACCGTCGATGTTCCACTCTAATGAGCTAGGACACATCCAAGCACACTGCCCTGATCTAAGTCCAAAAGACATCAAGCCTCCAAGAAAACAAAGCTACACAGGTGCAGTCTATGGATATATAGAGGAATCAGATGAAGACGAAGACCTATAACCGACAACACCTCTTCAGGATGACTAGAAATCCTAGAAATTTTGTTGACATGAAATACAACTTGTATTGGAATAAACTTTACTCTTGTAACTATAGTTAACCGAGTAATATGAGTTGCATCTATTTTGAGCCTAGAACTTGCAAATGATTAGAGATACTCTGGCAAGGAATGACAGTTATAACGTGCAAAGAATTTCTCTTAAGTTGTTTCTTCTCAACTAATATAGATTAGGTCTTACCAGAATATCGAAGCTTGGAAGTATTCTTTAGTATTACAAGCAAAGTCGATTGTCCATGGAGCTCAGTCCTGAACTAAGAAGAGGACAATATGGGAACATAATATCTGAGATAGAAGACAACCGAGAATCCTAGGACAAATTTGTCTAAAGAAGAAAATCCTACCAAGGACAACCGAGAATCTTGTGACCACAAGTGATAAAGTTCCACGATGTTTCTATTGTAGGGAGTTAGGTCATTTCAAAAGGGAATGTCCAAAGCACCCTAAACATCACTGCTCCAAGTACCACAACATTGGACATAACTACATCAATTGTCCCAACTCGAAGAGAACTTGAGATTACAAGAAATGAAGATGTACAAGCTCCAGTGATCTAGAATATACCAGATGCTTAGGAAAAACCTAGAAGATGTCCATGAGATGTAACTACAATAAATTTTCTCTTGTAATCAAGACTCGGATATATCAAATACAATAGGTTGTTGTTTCAAAAGATCGCATGCCTTTGAGTGATCAGAGTAGGGCAGCAAAAGCATGGTGGGCCCATAACCCACAAGTTCCAAAATGATACCCGTAGTTTTCCTCGAGATGAGGACATCTCGATTTCTCTAAGGGGAGGAGGATGTAATATTTTCGAACAATAGAAGTTAGTTGGTTAGTTTAAAAGCTAGTTAGTCAATTAACAAGTTAGTAAGATTACTAACTAAAGTCTAACTAAAGAAAAAAAACTAACTAAAGTTAAATATTAAGGATTTTTATTTAATTAAAAATATATGTTTTAAAAAATCAAGAGTCGTAAATCTGATATTTTTCTTGGATTGACAAGGACCGTAGCCACCCTTCATGTAAGTTACAATGTGAAGAAGACTTATGAGCTATATTAATCACTAGTATTAATGTGTATAGTTTGGATGGTCCAAAAATATTAGATTTTGGGCAAAACTAGTATATTTTAGATCTTTTAGATATTATCATAAAAAGATATGGAGATTTCTAGAACCGGATGTCATTTAAAAGAAAAGACAGGTGATGTTTTAGTTAGTTTTGGAGATTTTATATAAAGAAAAATAAAGAGAGGGATTTGTGAAATCATGTGTGCTGCAATCGCAGTCTACAGACAGAAAACAGTACTTCGAACAAAGAAAAGGAGTGAACTAAGGGCTTTCTATGCAAGTGTCTTGTAGTTTTACCCCCCTTTCGGAGCCAATGGAACCATCAAATTTATGATTTGAGCATTAGATCACTAATCTTTCCAAGATCCCCCTCCATAAAGAGTTTCCACTTCTCAACCACAAACCCTCTTCTCTAATTCACTATAAATATAAGGCATGGGGAGGCACAAGATAGCATAAGGAGACCTTGAGAGGCTGCGAGAGAGAGGTAGAGAGAAGGATACCCCTCTAATAGATTGTGAGAGAGAGATTGAAAGAGAGAGAGAGAGAGAGAGAGAGAGAGAGAGAGAGAGAGAGAGAGAAGAGTCACCCCGAGAGGCTGCAAGGAAGAGAGTTAGCTCAATTTCCTCTATTTTGATCCTTGACTTAACCAACTTCTCTTACACTCTCGCATCTTGAATCTATTTGGCCCTCTTTATCTCTTGCATCTACTTGGGGACGATGGCCTCCAAGCGAAGAATGTTGCATGCGGATGGCAATCCCACAACCAGAAATGAAGCTTCAGGCAAAGGCATCACTGTCAATCCAACTGCAGTTCCAGTTGTAAGTAATGTATTTCCAAATTGATAGATGCTTGTTTTGATTCACGTATGAGATACGTTAGGCCCCATACTATGATGCATGAGTATAGGTAATCAGAAGGGATAAATTTTATCTCACGTATTCAAAAGATCGAGCTTGCAAAGTGCATGTATTAAGAAAAGTTAATTGCACATAGTTGCATATGACTTAATCGTTGATAGAGTAATTACAAGGAGGAATCAGTCAAGGGTTATGAATGGCATAATCATGATATTAAAAATTGTGCATACAAGTGTTAATTAAATTTTAAATAGAATCGCTCTTTGATCCCAAGGGGAAGAGCAATTATGCGATGGAAATGTTATCGCTACTATTCTTGCATTGTTGGCAAGACTACAATTGGTTTTTTTAGTTGGTTGATCGAACAATATCCTAAATGCT
Organism: Lygodium microphyllum; assembly: GCF_053477565.2. NCBI lineage: Eukaryota > Viridiplantae > Streptophyta > Polypodiopsida > Schizaeales > Lygodiaceae > Lygodium > Lygodium microphyllum. Next base: position 53,767,915 of record NC_141151.1, read on the forward strand.
TTTACATTCAACTGGTTGTTAGTTGTTGTTTGGATGATTATTTCAGATGCTTGTAATTTATGGTAAATTCATGGCAAGGGTCTGTGATGACAAGTTGCCATGGGAATAAAGGCATGTTTTCCTAGAAAATGATATTAGGGCTGAATGCCTTGTTTGTGCTTGACTCTTAAAGAATTTAATTAAGGATATTTTACACGGGTGGATCACCTCCATGATTGCACTGCGGATTAACCCAAAGAGGGCATTGCTCGATTCATGGGCCGAAGGTTGAGTGGTGAAAAGGCCAACCACGGGAATGATGTTTCGCCCCTAGATAGCTTGCGGGTCAATTGGAGCTCTGGACACCCCTTGCTAGGTCTAGAATGGAGTTGAAGACCTCCGTAGCCCTCAACGTCTAGGCATGTTGGGAGATCCTATTCTAGATAAAGGATTGAGTTTATGGTGCCATGTGATTTGGACCAGTTACTTTTGCAGGGCAGAAGGGATACTTCTGTTGGATAGAAGCGATAAATAATTTCTCCTGTATGGGCAAGAGACAAAGAATAACTTGAAGATAAGTTAAGGAACTTGTTTGAACTTGTTTGTCAATAGATTGCTTTACTCTATTTTTGTGTCTGTGTTGTGCGAACGAACGCTGTTCCCTAAAAGGCTTAATTAATGAAGTTGATTTTAAGTGTCACATATAAATGTGGTAGGACCTTATTAGAAAACTAAAGCTTTTGAGGGAAGCGGGTGGGTGTGGAACCCCTAACGAGTCCATCCTATGGTAGGGTGGTCCCAAAGAACTAGGAGGCTTCTCACAAGATTTTACCGTCATTCAACCTTTAGAAATTGTTAGGATAGAACCCCGATTCATGCCGTTTTAGAGGACCGCAATGGGACTATGCCCTATGAGCGGCACATCCCTCTCATTTCCTATCCTCTTTGAACCAAGTGTGGCATGGGTCTGCTTTGGCTTGAAGTAGGATGTCCAAGATCCGACACTAGAATTTTGTTAGGAGACCTTGGCCACAAGGAGCCCAAATTTTAGGTTGATCCTAGTGGGTTCCGTTGTGAACGTTCCGTTGTGAGGCGGATTCAAAAAAACGTAGGCGAAAAAACCTGAAATATTCCATGGGAGTGTCAGGCAGTGACGCTTAGATTCGTTTCTTGATAGATTGCTAAAAGAGTGCCGGGAAAGCCAATGGGCGGGCACCTTACACAATGTAATTTACCAATTATCACCTTGCATAAAATTGTATAAAACAAGGCTAACTATAAATTCATTAACACTATGCTAAGCTATCCAAAGACAAATTAAACTTACATCATTGGTGTGGATCCCAATGAAATTCTATAGGAGCAATTTGGCATTGTAACAAACTCTCCATCAATAGATATGGCAATCACCCTACTTTAACACTCTACAACTGGCTATAAGTATCTTCTCCATCATATCGTTGCATTGGGTGACAACCTTAAAGCCTCTAATGAGTTTCTCAATGGGTCTATTTTGATAAAGAAATAAAGTATTAGTGCATGTTTCTCTTTCTTCCCCCCTCCCTCTCTTGTGTGCTTAAGGAAATTCTTCATGATATCATGATATCCATAAGTCAGTTGGCCAGAAAGCATCTCTTTGTCACAATATCGAATACTATTAAGCTCTAATAAGATCTACAAGGCAAGGAGGACAAGAAGATTACAAAAAATATATTTGAGATACTTTAGAAAAAACATACAAAATAGTTCATTATTATCTTTCATGGTATGCCATCACAAGGTACTGCACAAGATCTAAGTTGCAATCTTGATACCATAAGCATATATCCATAAGGGATGTCATCTCTTGAATCAAGATCACATATAGCAAGGAGTTTAGGACAAACACCTTTTATTGTTGTAGATTTAGAAGAATTAAGCTACAAAAGTAAATAAACAATAAGTTTCAAGCCATTTGATATCAATAAAAGCATACAAAAGTTTCTAATGATCATTGCTTCCTTATGGAGGTCTGCAAGCACTAAAATGTCCTCCTCTCCAAACTAGATGGCACTTAAAGCCTTGATGTTGGTGCAACCTTTGTAGAGGTAGTAGGACATCAAAAGAGGGACTAAGCATATCAAGTGCTTCATGGTTATTCTCATGCAAAATAGTTTCTCTCATGAATCTCATTGATCACATTGCTAGCATTGGTCTCCCTAGCTTCTATATCATGCATCTCCCTTCCTTACTGGGTTGTCACCCTCTAAGCATGTAGCCTCATTTGGTGGGAGTGTGAGGGTTCTCTTGTGACCTATGTCACCTTCACTTTCCTTCTCCTTTTAAGAGGAGAGATTTTCAAATTTTCTTCATTATTTTATCAAAAATGCCATATGGGCTTAGCAATTTGTTATATTTGAACCTTAATAGGTGAGGAGATGTGAAATCCCTTTGCATTACCATAACTCTATGCACATGAGTTGCAAGAATGTAAGAATCCTTAAATAACTCCCCCATAAAGTCTTCCACAACGTCATGCGGGAAATCCAGTGTTAAAGGAATGTAATCTATAGTCTGGATTACTTCTTATGCAAATATCTTAGAAAATCCTTGTGAACAAGAAGTTGGGGATGGAAAGCTTCTAGTTGTCAATGATTCTCTTAAGTTCCTTAGCTTGGATAAACCTGTGTTATCGATATCTTTTTTGTCGAGCTCCTTAAGGGTTGGCATGCTCTTCCTAGAGCTACTAGCCACTCATTACTACATGCTCTCCCTACAGGTGGATCACTATCACGCCATGTGAGGGTCATGCAATGATACCGTTCTAGTGATCTGCTTTGTCTTAGCCATCTATACGAGAAAGAAAAACAAAGTGTTAGAACTCCATGAGGTAAAAAGGGCAAAATTTTTGAAATTTTTTATGAAAGAAGCCAAACACACACTACCTAGAAAGAAGGGGCCATCCAAAAAATGCAAGGGGGACTCATCAAGATTTTCAACTCCCTTCCCTCGCATTGTGTAATACATCCCCCTAACCCAAACAATGCGAAGGGGGTTCCTTGAGATTTCAAACCCCCTCCCCTTGTGTTGTGTGGTACACCCTTGCGGGGGAGGGGGAGTCATCAAGATTTTCAACCCCCTTCCCTGCTCATTTTGAGGTACGCTTATGTTCTCGAGGTTTTCATGTTTCTCCTAAGGCTTTGCTGCTATTCTGTCATGGTTCTCCTCGGATGTGACTTCGTCAACCTCTTGTGACAGTGTTGTATCCACTCTTGATTGGTCAATGAGAGTTCTATTGTCAGTGGATCAAGTGTTGCAAACAATTGTTGATGGTAATGGTTGCTTTGATTTATCAGAACACATTGATGTGTCTGACTTTTCACTATTGTTAGGAGAGATGGCAATGGGTTCATTCGTGGGTGGAATCAATGCTTTATTCCTCAGATCTTCAACACTCTTGGTCTCAATCTTCTTGGTATCTATAGCCACTTGCAACTACCATTGTCTTCATTGTTTTCTCCTCTTTTTCTAGGGAACTTGACGTGTATCCTTTAAATACTCAGGACCTTGAACTAGGTCATCCACCACCGCCGTTGATGTGCTTAGTTGGGCCTCATCCTTCTCTCTCTCTGGTGTATCCTCATGGGACAAAGCTGCAACCTGTTCAATAGCCTCGCAAGGTTGTGAGGGTATAATTTCCTCTCTTTTTGGAGAGTCTTGCTCTTCAACTAATTCCCCTCCATTCAGCCCCTCATTTGATTGCATTGGCACTTTCTCTTGGTTGGGTGTTTGCTCTAGACTCTTGTCCTTACCCATTGGAGCATGCCTCCATTTCTTCTTATCAGTGCGGTTGTTGTGTCTAGAGTTTTTTTTCTCTTGCTCAGGAGGCTGTTTGAGTTTCTCTAGTGTAGAACCAAGAGACAATTTAGGGTTCTTGTCATGTAGGCTTGGATGCGGAACCAGCTGAAGAAGTCATGGTTGTATTGATGGGAAGCATAGAGATCTAGGATTGGAGGGTCTTGAGTGAGGCAAAAGACATATGCACTAACATCAAGAACCATGCTCCCTACTCCTAGCACGCTAGCCATGTGTAGATCTTCTTCTAGAAGTAATTTATTGTACAAGGGATGCTTTTGGATAGTGGCAAAAAATTGGACCTCATGGAGTGTTGCCCTTGTTTGTGTTCTATCAATTGGTATGTTAGGTCCAAGAGGCTCCTCGTTTGAGCCAAAGGTAGCATCTATTCCTAAGTTCAACAACTCATTCACCCTTTCCAACCTCTCTAGCATCCAAGCTTCTTATCAAGCTAGTCGTTCCCTAGCTTGTTGATCTCAAGCCTCATTCTTCTATTTCTACCTCTCTTTTAAATTCATCCACAGTTAATGTAGTACTTACTAATATCATACTTTTTAATCTCTTTCACTTATGCATTTTCTTTTAAAGCTCTAAAGTTGGGGTTTTTGTGGCTGCATGTGCTCTCAATAGTTTCAGAATAGCTAGTAATTCTAGGTCTACTCCATAAGGCAGTTTCTTCTCCTACTCATTAATTAAACCTAAAATATCTACAACCTCTCTCATGTATTTTGTCTCAAAAGTAACCCTCAAGCCTCTAGATACACAAGTCCAAGGCAACACATCATCCCACTCTACCCTTCTAAAATTCTAATAATATCAGTCAAAGTGGCATAACACACTATTCGTATTTATCTCAATTTCATCCACCAATCCAAAATGTGCCACTAAAGAAAAAAAGGTTTGTGTGCAGTCATTTTACCCCCAAGTGGAAGAGGATAGTCGTTCAACTTCTATCATTAATTGCAAGCCAAAATATTTTCCCCCCCTCAACTAATTTTGTATCTCTTGCCCAATCTAGCACTTGCCTTTGGCAATCCTGGGAAAATTTCAAAAAATAGTCCCTTAAGAAAGATACTTCATATTCAATCATTAATTTCACAAAAATGTACATAGGATTTAAATGTCCTAGGCCGTTGCATCACCCATTTGAGTATAGTTGGCTCCCAACAAACGTACCAAAAAATGACTAGCCAAAGCCACTTTTAACCCGATTTACAGGCCAACTCCTAAGAGCTATCGCACAAGTTAGGTGGGATTTAGTACTAACATTGATCACTCTAACTAACCTTTCAAGCTTTTTTTAATCAAAATTTATAGTAGTCCAACCAACATTATGCAATGTTTATGAACCAAGTAAACCCACTCCATCCCATTTACATCACTTTCACAATAGCTCATAGCTAGGTCTCTAGATAGGAATAGAATTCTAACCCTAAGCTAAATATGGCTTTCCCCCATCTTATAGGGGTATCTCCTCATAGTTTTCCTCTTATCGCTTTGTGATGGTTTATCCAAGGTTTTGGTTGTTTGACTTTTGGAAAGATTGTTTTAGAATGTAGATCTATTTGATCTATAAGTTCACCATTTAAATTCATTTTAAGTAATTTTGTCTCCTCCTCTTATAAATTAATTCCTTTTATTTACTTAAAAGTAAATATTTAAAAAATAACAAACCAACATCCATAAACCCCCAAATCTTAATCTCCTATTCAAAATTTTGATTTTCTAGTCTTTCTCTCTCCTCTCTCTTCTCTCCTCTTAGTAGTTGTTTATATGCATCAATTCAAGAGAGAAGGGGGAAGGTTGTGATAAAGAATCTAGACCAAATGATGATGTTGGAGAAATGGAGGATGTAGATTGAGCTAAGAGAGCATGTCAGTGGCAAAGAAGAAGCGTGAACGGCCTCCCGTGTATGAGATACGAGTCTCAGAATAGCGGTTTCTATGCGTAAGTGAGCGATTCTTTTATTTTACAGAAAATGGTTGGAGAAAGTATTTGATTTTTTTTGTTGTTGGTTTCCCATGTTGCATTCTCTCTGAAATATGAAAGAAAATCCATAGAACATTAGAGAGAATATGGATTCAAAAGGGCCTTTTAAAAATGGAATTTATCTCCTCATTAAGCAATAGATATTTAAGGTGGACCAATCAAAGAGGGGGTGGTGTGCACATTTTATCCACTCCCCTCTCCACCTCTCACCAAAAAGGGTGGTGTCTTTCCAAAGCTGAATGGTGGTGTGAGGTTTTGAAATTCAAAATTCATGGACCCTTCCCAAGAGCATCTCATGCTTTGACACATGTAATGAAGGTTGCATTTCTTTCTTTTGAAAAATAATATTTGAAAATATTTGAAAATATATCAAGTAACAAGCACTTGACACATGGTGGGAAATCCAAGGGGAAACCATATAATATAGTCCCCAATATTTTGAAAAATGGATGCATGGGTCCATTGACTGTTATCATTAAGATGTGTTGCCAACACACAAACCAATTGGCCTTTCAAGGCATTATGAGCTAATGTTGCTTGTGGGAATTGATCCCACATTTCCACTATGATAGGCCCAAGCCCTGACCACTAGGGCAAAGGGTCAATGTTGAAAGGACATGTGGCCTCTAATATTACAAGCATAAACAAAAGGTCATTTTTTAAAATTTTAATTCAAAACCACCTCTTTTTATGTAGAAAACTAGATTTGATCTCATCATGACTTTCAAGCCCACAATGTTGACTAATTAGAAAAACTAATTCTCCTCCTAATGTTTTCCTTACAAGGCCCTTTCTGACCTCAGATTCCCCCTAATGGCAAGTCTTAGACACCATGGGAATAGAGCAAGTGGTTGCAAGATAGAGCAAGCAATTGTGATGACAAGCATCAGCTTGCTTCCACCTCCACCGTGAATTTATTAGATGACTTTAGATAAGTTCATTTTTAATTAGGAACTATTCTCCTTCAAAATCCATAGGATTGAATCTAGTATCTTACTAGTCAATCCCTTAACTTCCTTAAGAAGAACATAGTATGCTTTTGCAGGCAATGATTAATAAAAAAATCAAAGCTTTATTGCTTTGATTCTACATGTATAATTATTAAAAGATTTTTTTGGAAAAGGTTGTATTCTTTGCCTAGGCATGCCTATTTTATGGTTATGCTTATGAAGTAATAAGAAAGCTAATGATGGATTGAGAGTGAGCATGGCAATTTCCAAGCACACCACACTGAGGTCCACCACTAGGAATTGCTTTTGTCACAAGTGCTTGGGCTAGGCATATAGATGAGAGGTCCCTCTACAATGTGAAAATTTGATTCCATGAGATTGTGATAACTAGTAGGGCTTTAAGGAAGACTTTCATAGGTCTAGGACAAGATCAATGACTTACGAGCCCAAATGTATCCCATAAGGTCTCCACACTAGTTAGGGGATATGGTGAAGGCATGGTACCAATAGTTCTAGTCCAAAGAAATTTGCTCAATATCCTATGGTCTATCCATGGTAACATTGAGTGCTGATAGTTTTATTTTAGAGCAATTTGGTCAATATCGAATGAACAATCTAGAGTGGTTTTTTGGCTCGGTATAGGGCGGTGCCAATTTTTGTCCACTTGTTTGAAATAAATGATTGCTTTCACTTATCTTTGTGTACGCAATCTAATGTAAAAGATATATGCCAAATAATTGATTAAGGAAGTTGATTTTGAATATCCAAACTAAATGTACTAGAATCCCAATTGAAAAACTAAAGATTTTTTAGGTGTGGAAGTGGGAAGCATGGGGGTGAACTCCCTAATGAGAGTTGTTCTATGGCTAGCTAGACTTGATTAGTTGCAACAACTAGGTTTAGAGCTAAACGTAGACTTGCTTAGGATCCATGTCTTAGAACTAGACAAAACATCATTTTAGGGGGTCGGAGTGAGATTAGGCCTTACAGGAAAAGGGATTGACCTTCCATAGTCCTTCATTTATTACTCATTGAATTAATTATGATGCTTGCCTATTTCAAGTTTTGATCAATCACACAAGTGGATTTCTTAGCTTGATGCCAGAATTTTGTCAGCAATTGTAGTTGAGCTATTAGGAACATCAAGTCGATTCTCATGGGTCAAGTTGGATGCTGGCAAGCGTCAAAGGAACCTAAGTATTCCATGGAATTTGGATGTGGTGACACTTAGGAGGAGAATCTTGGTGACTACCCATATCCCATGTATTACATGGAAACTTGGTGGAGACACTCAATATGAGCAACTGGGAAACTACCCAATGTTACTCCTTGGGTTTCCCAAGTGGGTGCTTTTAATAGAACATGCTTAATTGTATGACCTAGCATTGTCGCAAAGCACAAAACATTAAAAGTGGATCATCCTAGCTAAAGAGTGGGAGTTGGTTTCTCGATCATCTTGAGTGAAACAAGGATCACCTTGACTGAGTGGGCATCTACTTGACTCATCTCATAAAATCAACTCTAGCATTCAATGCAATATCCCAATCTATATCTCATTTGAATAAGCATAGCTCCACAATGATCACCTCAACTAGAGGTATGAACACCTTTACTACAACTACATGACTATCTCGACTAGACAATTAAGTTGTTTCTCCAACCTTGGATAGTGCCTTTCAATTGTGAATCACTCTAGGCATTAGTTCTTGAAATAGTTACCTTTAAGAACCTCCAAAATGACTCATTTGAGTTTTATATCATACAATAACTAGAAATAGTAACAAACCTTAATCTCTAGTGAGTTATTTGCATGATCTTAAATTGATTATTAAGATTGAAACAAGGATTGAAACTATATGTGTTAGCTTTGTTTGATTGAAGGTTTTTTAAAGGAGTTGTGCTTGGAATCGTGGCTAAAAATTACATTTGTAAGAGGGGGATTTAATAACGAGGAAATACTAGCTACATTGGCTAGTATATAAGGTGAGAGAGACTTAATTTTTCATCATCAGGTAAATATACAAGTCCTCTTTCTCCTTCACCTTGCTCTCCAAGTTTCCCTCTCTTCTAGTCTTTCTCTCTCTATTTCTAGTCTTTCTCTCTCCTCGTAACTATCTTTCTCTCTCTTCTTCTCTTCTTCTTCTTCTTCTATGCAGTCTTCTCTCTCCTCTTTCTCTCTCCCAGTTCCTCTCCTTGACAATTGGTATCAGAGCCTAGGTCCTTAATCCCAGTTAGTCCCTCATTTTACCCAGTTATAACTTTCTAGTCACATGGAATTTTGAGTCACAAGTACACAGGTACAGGGAGCAGTAGGGGAGTTCCCAAAGATTTCTCGACCATAAGGACTGTATGCACGAGCATTAATGGCAGCTTGGACCAAGTTTGGAGGAAGGAAGACCGACTTTGGCAGCTCGTGGGTCATTTTTGGCCCATTTTGAAGGTAAACTCTTAGTAACCATGGTCACAGGAGTTAGAAGAAAGTCTAGCTGGGGTTACTTTTCAGGGAAGGTCTTCTCTCTCCTCATTTCTTAAGCTTCCTGCAAGCTCCCATGGAGGAAATCAGGACCAAATCTTGCTCCCCCCCTCTTCCATGAAGCATTAGCCCTCCCCCGTTCAATTCTAAAGCTCCAGAGCAACAAACCAAGCAGGGTTGAGTTGTGGTGACCATCTCCAACCCTCCAGGAGCAGCTCCATAAAATGTAACGCAAAATGCGGGCTGCTTCCTGGCCTGTTTGATAGCACCCCAGCCCTCCTCTCCTTCCTAGCCCTCACTCCCAGCTCATTGCAGGTCCCCTGGGCAAGATTGAAGCCTTCTTTCTCAGCTTCTTGGACTCCTCTTCCACTTTAAGAAACCCTGATCATGTGCACTCCAGGGCAGCCATGAAAGCTTGGCATCAAGCTAAAAAATCTTGAATATTTTGGTCTTTTCTTGGTCCCGGGAGTCCCCTCTTCAAGCCTAGCTCAAGATTTGGCCATCTATAAGCACGGGAAGAAGATTAGAAGCAAGATTTGAAGACACGCACTTGTGGGCAGCCATGGCTAAGTAGAGCTTCAATTTTAGCAAGAGCTCTTCATGGGAAGGTCCTAAGCCATTTCATCCCCAAGCTACAGCCACATTGGAGCTCATTATCAAGATTTGAAGGCTTCTTGGAAGCAAGAAGGCATTGTGGAGTGTCCATTTGGAAGGGATCATCCCCTTGATCAATCTATGCAAGCAATGCCCTTTCCCCATGGAAGAATCTTTTTTCCCCAAGATTTACTTCATCCTTTCTTGACGGAGCACAACCATTTTGGAGCTATGGAGCATGCGGGATCAAATTGGAGCTCTCATGAAGGACTGAAGTGGCATTAGTGGCTGCCTTGTTCATCAAACAACTCAAGGTAACTAATTCTTGGCTCTCATTCTCTCCCATTAAGCCTCTTGTTGAATCCTATCCACTTGTTTGAGAGAATGCATGAGTCCAAGTAGGTAATAGGAGTCCCAGACATTGTATGCATGCTGAATATTAATCTGAGTCATTCTCATTTGATCTTATGGCATTGGAATGGATTTTACTCATGCTGAAGCTTCATTGAGATTATATTTTGCTTACCCATAACCCGTTTGGCTTCTTGTGAATTGGCTGAGCCAACAATTGATTAAGAAATCTGTTGTATAAGGGTGAGTAGGCAATGATTCATTGCTCGTAAGCTCTCTATCCCTATTCCCCATTCCAATTCCATGCACTTCATGAAAAGCCTAAAATTTCCATTCCTAAAATGCATCTCATGCTGGGTGTTTAATTAATAAATGTCTGCCATGTATATTCCGGGTGAGGAAAAGCTTGATGCTAGGCAAGGTCGCAAGAAAAAAGAGGGGTGACCCCCCCTTGCCATCAAAGGCCCTGAAGGGGTGCACAACCCGGCCTCGGGGGAGCTTTTCCCACCTCCTAGTGATCTGGAGCCCAAAACTCGTTTGCAGGTGTAGGTACTTCTTGGGAAATTGAGAAATTGACTTGGCATGATGGAATTTTGATGACTATGACATGACTCACTCTTGTGTGCATGGGATGTATGGATGTACCTCAGCAAATGTATCTTTAGATATGCATGCAGCCATGTATACAGTGATGAATGGGAATGCATTTCCTTACTTGGGTTGAAGATGGATGTATATATCATTGGATACACCTATGCAGTCATATATGCAGTAATGGCAGTGATTATGCATGTATGAGAGCCTATCTTGTTGATATGGTCATGGGAATGCTTATTCTTGTGCTCAATAATGCTGAAGTGATGCCAAACATGCTAAGGGGTGCTCAAGTAATGCATGATAGCAAGCAAACAGTGAATCCCACAGTGCAATAGAAGGAGAACCCAATTTCATCCCTCTTGTGATTGTTTCAGAGTGTTGGAGAAATTGCTTGCATTTGCAGAGGTGTTGTCACTCCCAAAAATTGAGGTGCTGACCTTCCAGAGTACCTTCAGGCCTTGCCAAGAACCCCATTCAATTTTGGATATCCACTTGGAGCATACCAAGTACCTACATCCCAAAACAGGCCTTTCCTAGGTGTGGACAGGGTGCTAGACTGCACAGAACAGTCCCACATTTCTGATTACAGAAATTTCTGCCTCCATTTTGAACAAAAAATTAAGTCAATCGGAGTTGTCTAGCTCTAGTGATAGCCAAAACAGTGACAGGTGGTCTCACGAGATTGCACCTAGACATGGCACGTAACAGGGGGGAAAAACAAAGCAAATGAAGATGTTCACCAAACAAATAAGGGATGCGCACACCCCGAGGGATGACACCAATTTTGAGGTTGAAGAGAAAGACCTCTCTCACTCCATGGGAAGTCTTAGTGCACTCAATCATACCCTTAGTTCACACAAGATAAGAGCGGAATTTTGGTGCCGAGAAGTGCTTAAAAATAGCTAAAAATTACGAATATCAAGGGAAAAATATTCAACGTCGAAGGCAACGGCTCGATCTAGGACGATTTTAAGCGTCTAAGTGCTTTAAAGGCGCCCGAGCGACACTTGTTGATTTCTCATAATTTTTCAGACTGTCGTGCAGGTTGACAAGAGTTACTGGCCAATGCGGGATGCCAAGCCGGATGCCTAGGATTTTTCAGAGCTGAATTCCAAGTCTGGACGGGGAAAAGGCCAAAAATGGGTCAAGATTTGAAAGGGTGGCCACAACATGGACCAAAGGAGGGGTGCCCTTTGGAGGAATTTTAACCCCCCAACCAAAAGGCATGCAATATGGGAAATCGTGGGATGAAGAAGATAGAGGAAAACGTGATCAAGGAGGCGCCGAAAAATGTGCCCCATTGTTTATCAATGGATCATGTCTGCTCAATACAACCCACATCAATGATCATGGGGCTTCAATCCCCCCTGGATGCTGACTCTATCACCGTGCTTCGCTCCTCCATTGGAGGTCTCTATGAAGAATTCTGATTTCAGTATTTCTCTCTCCTCCCTCTCTCTCCCCTAAAGGCAAATTCATGTGGTATAAAAGGAAGGAAGGTTGCTGATTGAGGACTGTCATGAGCATTAGTGGTGGCTGGAAATCAGTCCCGAGATATGGCAAATAAAAACCTGCAACCCGCAAAGAACGGTAATCTCATTTTTACAAAGGAAATTGATGTTTTATGCAATTTGCTTCATGAATACTTGTTCCCATGAGATGATTATGCATTATAATGTTATTTGCAATGTCTTCCAATTTTTTATGATCAGAAAATCAAAAAGTCATAAGAGTTGTGGATGAAATTAATAGTGTAAAACCCGTAAAACACGCGAAATAGGGGGAAATTGGGTGTTTTTGAGATATAAATGGAAAATACAATAAGACACACCAACTAAATTTGTGTTTTTGCTGCAAATGAACCTAAGGGCCACAGGCCATAACTCATTTTGAATTTTTAATCATTTAATATTGCAAAAAATACAAGAAAAATAGGGAAAATAAGAGAAAAATAGGGAAAAATGGATTTTGAGTGCCGAAAATTAAGAAAAAATAAGATTCATGTTTGTGGATGTATGGGGGGTCTGAAGCATGAGGTTTAGCCTCAGTTCAGCCCTACCTTTATGTTTTAGTGAGTTTTTATTGCTTTTCATACAATAAAAACATGGAAAATGAACCCTAAATCGGTCACTAATGCACAACCTAAACGGGTGAGGGGGTAGAGTGTATGAAAAGTGTTTAGATGTTGAATGAAATGATGAAAAGCTTGCTGGTTTTTATGCATACTATTTAGGTTGATCGATAATTAAAAAATAAGGACCTAGTAGCACGAGGGTTTCTCGATGCTAGGTTCATGCAACGCCGTATACGAGCGATAGTTAAATTCATTGAAAGAAATGTTTTCTTCATGTGCACCAATGCTGATTTTCTTAATTGTTTGAGCACGTGGACATTCACAATTTGCATGAAGCATAAAATGCTAAAAGGTATCAAACAATACCTCCTAGATGCATAGCAATTGCTTTCTAGAAGAATATGACCAACATTGAGTGAGTAAAGTTGTCCAAGCAGTAGGCTACGCGTTGGGTCTAAGGGGAAAGAAATTGAGGAAGCATGGTATACCTCCTGGAAATATGCGAATCATAAAAGAGAGAAGTTTGTGTGCGAAATGCTATATATGTTTAGCGATGCATCGGGAGGCCAATCCCCAAGGTGTAGGAGAGTCGCAGTGAGGTAGCAACAGTCAGCCGTGGGAGGACCTCCTATGTTTGTACTTCGTGCTATTTGGCAATGTGCTAGGGACTCCCTTTGAGGAGTGTTTATTGGGTTAGAGTTGGACTACGAGAAGTGATACCAACGCAAGATGTTTAGGAAGATGATGTATGTGTCATCCGCGCTCCTGGCCGCGAGGCTGTGGGGTTGTTGAGCGCATGATAGAGGTCTGACTAGTGCATGAGCCAGTGACGGCCCGTTTTAGGTCCCATCAGTGGTGCGTCTGCTGGGAGCCGCTTAGAAGTGTCGGTCTTCAATTCCTGGTTGTCTAGGGACCAGTTAGCAGTTTATGCCAAAGGATACTGAGATTGATCCGTCATTCATCGATAAGCATCATCTAGCCGAAATCCAAAAGCAAGAGAGAGACGAAAAAGCTAGGCAACATGCTGAAATTCTTAAGAGATACTCCCCTAAGTGTAGCGGTGCTGAACCCTTACGAGGCAGTGGATCTAGTGGTCTTGGTGCCACAAGCAGTAAGTTAGGAGAAGGTGGGAGCTCTAGTCCTCCCCTTCCTTCCATAAGCCGGTCTACATCAAGTGCGGGAGGTGTAACCCCACCATCCCCTATTCCTAGTGCAAATCCAATTTCTGTCATGGTGCAGCCTATTGCAATTCTTGCAGGAACGATGGATTTGCCGGCTCTAGGTTATACCCACTACCCATTTTTAATGGGCTAGTTGAGGAAGATGTGGAACTCCACATCAAGGAGTTTCAAAAGTTGATGTTTAACTATCGGATCCAAGAAGAATGACATTTAATGATGTTCTTCAACATGACTCTCAAAGGAAAAGCTGCCATATGGTATCATGGTTTAGAAGCCGGAACCATATTGAATATTGATGCATTTTATGGAGCTTTTCAAAGGGAGTTTGCCCCTGAAAGGGGTGGGCAATATTGGTTGCGTGTACTCAACGTGACTCGCCAAGAACCACACAAGGATATTTGTGCTTATGCGAAGAAATAAAAGAGGTTTTCCATAAGTTGGACACTTCTATTCCTATCCCCGCATCTGCCCAATTGCAATATTTCCTACATGGTTTGGAATTTAATATTCAGTTGCAGTTGAGTGGTGTCCCTTTGGGGGATATAGATACTGCCATTACACGAGCACAAGAAGTGGAATCCCGACTACAAGCAACCTATGCCTCTCGGGGGAATTCAAATATAGGTCTAGCATTGGGAAATAATATGGCGATGGCCAATGGCAGTGGTAGCCAAGGGATAGCGATGGCTAATCCTAATGGGAGAGGGAACATGATACAGAATGTGCCTTTATTACCAGCTCCCCCTAGCATGTCGATGCCTATGGGCAGTCAAATGGCTCCAAATGGTGGAGGCTAGGTAGTTAATCCCAATAGCATGCCTGTGGCTCAACAACCAGTGCCTAATCGAATTGTTAGGCCAATGAAACGCCAGGGTAATGATCAAGGCTACGAGTCGAGCGCTTCCAATGTTCTTGGCGAGGTTAAGGACATGATGAAGCATTATACCGACATTATTATGGAGCAGTATCGATAAATAGCTGTTGATGTCAACTTTCTTAAAAAACAACAAAATTTGATAGGAAGTAGATACCCAGATGAGGGTGCATCTTCGAGGTTTAGCTGCAAATGGTGTGGTGGGAAACATTATCCACGAAATTTCCCAAATGTCAAGTGTGACATCTGTGGGAAATCCGGCCATTTAGCAGCCACTTGCTGGAGTAAGATTAGTTCCCTCCAACGAGGTAGTCGGCAACTAGGGCCTGTTAATCATCATGCGCAAGGAAATGATTCCCAACGAGAAGATGGGCCTAAGCAAATACTTCAACGACCAAAGACTATAGTGGAGGAGCTGCCTAGTGGTAGTGGGGTTAGTTTGATTGAGGTTGTGCGCGCTAATGATGTTGAAACCTCTAATCTGCAAGCTGTTCTTACAAGAGGTCAAAAGGGTAGAGAGGCCGACAAGGATAAGCATATCGACGGAAACCCTAAATAAGGCGACAAAGGAATGCAAGTTCTGGATTCTGCCATGGAAGGGGGACCTCTGAAGCCTGTGGAGAGTAGAGCCGATGTTAAGAAGGATAAGGAACCACCGAGGAAGAAGGTGAAAGTTAAAAAAGAGGCAATAAATCCGGCTTAGCGACCTAAAGAGTGGATGGTTTGGCGTGAAAAGCGAACTCTACCGAACTATCATGAATTCAATTGGTGAACTCTCTTTGCAAAGTCAAGCCGGATGTGAACCTTCTACAACTTATTAAGCTTTCCCCAGGAGTATGCAAGGAATTTTGAAAGATCCTGCATACCGGGTATATCGTAGAACCTCTGGGTATTGCACGAGTTGGTGATGACTGGTTCGAGCATGCTGAGAAGCATTGCCCAAGGGTTGCAGCCTACGTCGATAGGATATTAGTAGATTATGCCATTGTTGACACGGAATCATCTGTTAACATTATGAGTTCTGAACTGATGGAAAGGTTGGGTCTTGCGATCCAGAAAGATACCTCCACAATTCTCAGAATGGCGGATGATAGTTTGAGACAGTTGGAAGGCTGCATTACTAAGGTCCATGTCACTGTTGCAAATGTAGAATGCCCGTTGGACTTTAGGGTAATTCATTTTGCAGGGCGTCCAAGTTACCAAGTATTACTTGGATGACCTTGGATCTTGCAAGCAGACTGTCAAGTGGATATACCCGCCGGTCAACTGATATTCGGTAGAGGTGCTTAGCGCGTGGTGATTGATACCTATCCTGAGTCCCCGCAGAGGGAGAGAGCTTGTCTATCTTCCATAGAATTGGAGACATTAGAGGATTTATCTGCCAGTGAGACATCATCGAGTGATGAGTCCAAAGAGGAATCCACCACGGAAGACATCTATCAGATCACTTTGAACGAGTCGATAGAGGCCCAAGATCGTATAAGAGATGTAGATGTTATCGAGCTAGACCTTGGTACGCCTGATGATTCGCAACCAATCAAATTAGGTTCTATGCTCAATTCAGCAGAAAGGGAGGACTATGTGTCCTTGATTCAAGAATTCCGTGATATCTTTGCTTGGAGTTATGATGAGCTGAGAGGCTCCTCCCAGCTTGGCCGTTCATACAATTCCATTGAAGGAAGGAAGTCGTCCTGTGCGTCAAAAAGTAAGGCGTATGCCTTTCGAACTGAGGGACGGTCTGTTTGAGGAGTTGCAGAAGTTAAGGAAAGCTGGTTTGATTTTTCCTGTGCAACATACGGAATGATGTTCACCAGTTGTGATTAGAAAGAAGAAAAATAATCAAATCCGATTATGTGTGGATTTAGGGAGCTGAATAAGCAGACGGTTAAGGACTACTACCCGGCCGTTTATTGACTAGATTTTGGATCAATTAGTAGGTAGGGAGATATATTCGTTTATGGATTGCTTTGCAGGATATAACTAGATGGCAATTGCAGAAGAGGACAAGTTGAAAACAATGTTTATTACTATCTTTGGTACTTTTGTGTACCATGTGATGGCCTTTGGTTTATGCAATGCGCGTGGTTTGTGGCAACGAACAGTAGATAAGACATTTGGTGACATATCCCCTGAAGAGTTGAAGGTGTTTATTGATCACTTAGGGGCCGCCACCGTGAGAGAAAGGCAGTTGATCATTTTAAGAAAATGCTTTGAGCGCTGCAGGCAATTTTGCATTGCTCTAAACCCACGGAAGTGTCTTTTTGGTGTACCTTATGGGCTCTTGCTGGGCCATGTGGTCAGTTCGGTAGGAATTGCGACAAATCCTGAGAAGGTCAAAGTCATAGTTGCCATGGGTCCACCATGCACTCCGAAAGAAGTTCATAGTTTTCTGTCTTCGGTTGGTTATTACCGTAGATTTATAAACACCTTGCCAGAAAGAACATTGCCGCTTACAAATCTATTGTCCTTTAGCTGTTTGTTTGTATGGGGTAACCCCTGTAAGGTAGCTTTCAAGGATGTGAAGCAGGAGCTAGTAAAAGCTCCCATTTTAAAAGCACCTAAAAGAGGTGAGGTGTTCTATATATTTTTAGCAGCCACCATGCATAGTATCAGCTGTGTTGTTTAGCCCAAATTTGGGAAGAAAAGTGGTATCATCCAATAGCTTTTGCTAGTCGAAAATTGGACATTTCGGAGATCAATTATACCTACATGGAGAAGTTGTCTCTGGCGATCACTTTGCAGGAGTTTGATTATGAAATTAGGAGTAAGCCACCAAGGTTGCAAGGCATTATGGAATGTCTTGTGGACTTTGGGGAGCCGAAAGAATCTGTGGCTAAAGGTAGTGACATGGAGTTGTTATTTAAGATAGATACGGCGTCTATTCCCTCCTGGTATGCTGCAATAACACATTATTTATCGACAGGAGAGGCTAGATCCGAACTATCTAAAGCTGAGAGAAGGAAAATTAAGCAGCAAGCGTTAAAGTTTGCCTTGATCGCAGGTATATTATATAGGCAAGGGGTTGATGACATCTATCACCGATGTGTGATGCCTGATGAGGTGCCATTCATTTTGGAAGAGTGTCATGATTCCGCTTGCGGAGGCCATTTTGCTGGACGGCTTACAGCACAAAAGGCTTTAAGAGCAGGTTACTGGTGGCCTGCCATTTTCCAGGATGCGTTTGCGTATGTTAAGAGATGCGATATTTGTCAACGACATGATAGGTGAGAGAATAGGAAAAGACTACTCACCCCTATTATGGCGATACTTCCATTTGAGAAGTGGGGAATAGACTTTGTGGGTCCTATTACTGCGTCATCGACTGCGCAAAAGAGGTATATTATTGTAGCAACTGACTACTTCACAAAGTGGTCAGAAGCACATGCAACAAGGAAAGATGATGCTAAAGAAACTGCTAGTTTCCTTTTAGAGCAGATAATATGCCGTTTTGGTCCACCAAAAGAATTGGTGTCAGGCCATGGAACCCATTCCTGAATAAGGTGATCAAAAGCTTGACAGAGGCTTGGCAAATCAAGCACAACAAAACGACTCCTTATAATCCACAAGCAAATGGGCATGTTAAAAGTACCAACAAGTAGCTTGTGGGTATCCTATCGAAAGTCGTATTTGAAAAGAAATGCGACTGGGATAAGAAGCTATATGTGGCAGTATGGGCATATACTACCACGTTCAAGCGAGCCACTGGCCACATGCCGTTCAAACTAGTTTATGGTGAAGAGTGTGTTTTACCCTTAGAAATTGAGTTACCGACCATTAGATTCGCAATAAACCATTCTTTGGGTAATGAGGACGCCCTATTAGAGCGATTTACGACCTTAGGGCACCTTGACGAAATCAAGTTGCAAAGCCTATTACACCAAGAGGTGGCTAAACGTCGCATGAAACAGTTGCATGACCTAAAAGCGAAGAAATATACCTTTAAAAAAGGACAGTTAGTCCTCTATTATGATGCGCGTAGGGAGCTGTTCCCAGGAAAATTGGAGCCTAAATGGGATGGACCCTACAAGATTGTTAGGTTAGGAAAGAACTGGTCTACAGCTCTATTAGCTGACTTACAGGGAGTAGAGTTTAAGAATAAGGTTAATCTTAATAAGATTAAACCTTACTATTTCTAAGTGTGCTAATATAGAGAAATGCATTGCAGGTCCATGTTAGGAATGATCTGAGACCTGTGGAAAAGAGCTTAAAAGACGATTGATGGGTCGGTTAATCCCTTATTTGGAGCACCCATATTTGGAGCAAAGATATCATCAGGGGAAACTCATCTGGTGGAGCAAAGGATATAAAGTGATTGAGCAAGAAGACGGAACCTTTGTGTGGGAGATTAAAGCCTTCTGCCATCATTGCTTACGGCTGTGGACGAGTATCTCTGTTGACTTCAATGAAGAAGGTGGGATAGAGTCGTCAGTTCATCCTCTCAACATGCTAAACTTTGATTACCATAATTACAAATAGAGGAGTTTGTGATGGCCGGCTGTGTAAACCCATTATGGACGTATACACTATATTTTGATGGAGCGTCCAGGGGCCCTACTAAAAAAGGAAGTGTTGGAGTAGTAATGCGAGATCCCCGACGTAGAGTGATGATGAAGTTAGTTGCTTATCTTGGGGTAGGATTCACTAACAATATGGCGGAGTATAAAGCCTTGATTATGGGACTGTATATTGCCAAGCAAGGTGGTATTCGTTGATTGTTAGTAAAAGGGGATTCCCAGTTGATCCTGAATCAGCTAGATGGGACATACATAGTGAGGAATCCCATTCTTTGTATGTATCATCGGACTGCTGTGACCCTACTAGAGGAGTTTGAGAGAGTGTCTTTTCAGCTGATTCCTCGTTACTGGAATCAGTTTGCGGATTCATTAGCAAATCTTGCTTATGAGGAAGACCTCTTCTTTAATTGTGATCCTAGTTTGGATATTGTGATCAATGATGAAACAGGACCCGATCGCTTGTGGGGTATGTTATCAGAATATGCAGTATATGGCAGACGATGGTTGATATGGGTGATGCAAAGAGTAGCTGAGACTAATCTACCATTATTATCTAGGACCCATAGGTTGATTAGGCAACATATTATACGTACGTCTCTTGCTATATATACAGGAGGGATGGGTCATAACCTTATGCACTTAGTTTAGGGCTACGAGCCTGTTTTTCCTCCTTGGGAGGGAGCCTTTTATTGTATATCTGGATTCTTCCAGGGAAGAATGTGTAGGTGTTACTTTGTTTTATTTCGTTAGGCCAAGAGGGCCAGTGTTGCGAGGTGTTATTACTTTATTTCTTTAGGCCAAGAGAGCCGATTAAGTTTTGTAGCGAAGTGTTTTATTTCATGAGGCCAAGAGGGCCAGTTGTCTGTTTAGTGCAGGTGTGGTTAATGGTTTCTTGTTTGAGTCCTGTGCTTGACAGATTCCCTGGAGCTGGAGGGAGCCTTTGTCGCGGCATCGACGCTTCTTATCTAGGTGATATCTATCCTTTATGAGTATTGTGGTTTCTATGATATATGTGTTTGTGTACTTGTTAAAGGGGTTTTTCGTTTCTTGTTGGGGACTAGAGTCCAAGGCATAAAGTCCTGAGGTTTAGGTTCAGTATGTTTGAGGGAGGTCGGAGTAGTCATTGCCTCTTGTAAAGCCATTGTCAGACATCAAAAGACCTATTTTAGAAGGGAGTTCTAGTGACCCTGTTCTGCTAGCCTACTAGGCAGCCATTCTAGGCGCTCTTGTTAGTTGTGAGGCCGTTAGAGAAGCCTGCCAGAAGAAAAATGATAATGATAAAGAGAAAAGAAACCTTGAATATCTTAAAGAAAATCCATATATACGAAGGTGTGTAAAAAGGGGTTCTAATCCCTAGCAAAGAAAAGAAAAGAAAGAAAAATTTATGAGCAGTTGATCATCGCCTTGTGAAGGCCTGGTAGGTTTGTGGGGATGAGTCAGACCTGGGGCCGATGCCTTGTCTTCCTAGGGGTGGCCTCATGCTGAAAAAAGGAACAATAAGGAAGGTTGAAACGAAAATAAAAGTGAGTATCACAAAAGGAATAAGTGTCGCCTTGCGAGGGCTTGGTAGGTTCTTGGGTACTGAGACAGGTCCTGAGGCCGATGCCTTGTTCTCCTTGGGTCACTACACTCAGCTTCCTCCTTTTTACATGCCCGAGTATGGATAATAAATAAAAACCTAAAAGAAGAAATGTGCTATAAGAAAGTACTTCATGATCAGGCTATAGGAGTCCTCGCCTAGTAGGAGCTCCTAGTTGTGTTGTCCTGAGTTAGGTAGGTAGTTCAGACCACCACTTAGGGCAACCTCTTTGATAGTTCTTTTTAGTTTGGCTGTGTTGGAGCCGTTGGTTAGTGACTAGATTCGTACCTTTCATCAGATTATGCTAGGCCTACTCCTTGTGGATATCATGCCTTGGTTCTGTCAGGGGGTGGGGTGAGCATTGTGCTGTGTTTAGTATCTCCCGTGGTCGCCAATGAGAGCGGAATTTTGGTGCCGAGAAGTGCTTAAAAATAGCTAAAAATTACGAATATCAAGGGAAAAATATTCAACATCGAAGGCGGCGGCTTGATCTAGGATGATTTTAAGCGTCAAAGTGCTTTAAAGGCGCCCAAGCGACACTTGTTGATTTTTCATAATTTTTGAGATTGTCGTGCGGGTTGACAAGAGTTACTGGCCAATGCGGGATGCCAAGCCGGACGCCTAGGATTTTTCAGAGCTCAATTCCGAGTCTGGATGGGGAAAAGGCCAAGACTGGGACAAGATTTGAAAGGGTGGCCACAACATGGACCAAAGGGGGGCAACCCTTTGGAGGAATTTTAACCCCCCAACCAAAAGGCATGCAATATGGAAAATCGTGGGATGAAGAAGATGGAGGAAAACGTGATCACGGAGGCGCCGAAAAATGCGTCCCATTATTGATCAATGGATCATGCCTGCTCAATACAACCCACATCAATGATCATGGGGCTTCAATCCCCCCTGGATGCTGACTCTATCGCCGTGCTTCGCTCCTCCATTGGCGGTCTCTATGAAGAATTCTGATTTCAATCTTTCTCTCTCCTCCCTCTCTCTCCCCTAAAGGCAGATTCATATGGTGTAAGAGGAAGGAAGGTTGCTGATTAAGGACTCTCATGAGCATTAATGGTGGCTGGAAATCAGTCCCGAGATATGGCAAATAAAAACCTGCAACCCGCAAAGAACGGTAATCTCATTTTTACAAAGGAAATTGATGTTTTATGCAATTTGCTTCATGAATTCTTGTTCCCATGAGATGATTATGCATTATAATGTTGTTTTCAATGTCTTCCAAATGTTTATGATCAGAAAATCAGAAAATCATAAGTGTTGTGGATGAAATTAATAGTGTAAAACCCGTAAAATACACGAAATAGGGAGAAATTGGGTGTTTTTGAGATATAAATGGAAAATACAATAAGACACACCAACTAAATTTGTGTTTTTGCTGCAAACGAACCTAAGGGCCACAGCCCATAACTCATTTTGAATTTTCAATCATTTAATATTGCAAAAAATACAAGAAAAATAGGAAAAATAAGAGAAAAATTAGATTTTGAGTGCTGAAAATTAAGAAAAAATAAGATTCATGTTTGTGGATGTATGGGGGATCTAAAGCATGAGGTTTAGCCTCAGTTCAGCCCTACCTTTATATTTTAGTGAGTTTTTATTGCTTTTCATACAATAAAAACATGGAAAATGAACCCTAAACCGGTCAATAATGCACAACCTAAACGGGTGAGAGGGTAGAGTGTATGAAAAGTGTTTAAATGTTGAATGAAATGATAAAAAGCTTGTTGGTTTTTATGCATACTATTTAGGTTGATCGATAATTAAAAATTAAGGACCTAGTAGCACGAGGGTTTCTCGATGCTAGGTTCATGCAATGCCATATACGAGCGATAGTTAAATTCATTGAAAGAAATGTTTTTCACATGTGCACCAATGCTGATTTTCTTAATTGTTTGAGCACATGGACATTCACAATTTGCATGAAGCATAAAATGCTAAAAGGTATCATACAATACCTCCTGGATGCATAGCAATTGCTTTCTAGAAGAACATGACCAATGTTGAGTGAGTAAAGTTGTCCAAGCTGTAGGCTAGGTGTTGGGTCTAAGGGGAAAGAAAGTGAGGAAGCATGGTATACCTCCTGGAAATATGTGAATCATAAAAGAGAGAAGTTTGTGTGCGAAATGTTATATATGTTTAGCGACGCATCGGGGGGCCAATCCCCAAGGTGTAGGAGAGTCGCAGTGAGGTAGCTGCAGTCAGCCGTGGGAGGACCTCCTATGTTTGTGCTTCGTGCTATTTGGTAATGTGCTAGGGACTCCCTCTGAGGAGTGTTAATTGGGTTAGAGTTGGACTACGAGACGTGATACCAACGCAAGATGTTTAGGAAGATGATGTATGTGTCATCCACGCTCCTGGCCGCGAGGTCGTGGGGTTGTTGAGCGCATGATAGAGGTCCGGCTAGTGCATGAGCTAGTGCTGGCCCATTTTAGGTCCCATCATAGGACTAGACATGTGGAGAGGCATAGGGAAATAATGGAACGTCAAGCTCAAATAGTGACGGAGATGCGCGAAATGACCTCTACCATGGTAGAAGTTGCAGCAAAGTTCTCAATGTGGATGGAGTCCCAAATAAAAGGCAAGGAAAAAGAGGATAGACCAAGCATGCAAGTTGAAAGAGTGACCATCCCATCTATGAATGTAGCCTATGAAAGTACCCAAGGTATTTTGGGAAGAATGGGCATTCCCAACATCAGCTTTGAACAAGGAGAGCCCTCACAAAGGCATGAAGACCCCACAAACAATGGGATAAGAAGTAATTCTCAGCCACCAATCGCACCCATGCCACCTATGCGTGCTCAGCCATCTTTTGGAAGGAATCACTCAAACAATGGGCCATTTCTTGGCAGCCCAATGGATCAGCCCCACTTTGGATATATGGGACAGCCCCCCAACCATGAAAGGGAGTTGAGAGACAAGATCATTTTCTCAAATTTCAATGGCCAGTCATCCTCCTTGATTGAATTAGAAGAATGGCTCTCGAAGCTTGAAGACTACTTTGACATAATGCCAAGAAATGACGATTAAAAGATACACTTTGCTATGATAAACTTAGAGGGCTTTGCCCACACGTGGTGGCGGTACATAAAGAGGGAAAATCAACAGCTTGTTGACACTTGGGATGCATTCAAATCCCTTATGATTCAAGTCTTTGTATGTCCGATTGAGAAGGAGAAGCTTGCAAGGCAATGGTATGGATTAGAGCAACGTGGGATGATGGTGCGTGACTACACAAACCAATTCCTCAATCTCACAATGTATGTTGAGTCCATTAGTGATGATGCGAAGCTCCACAAGTACATTTATGGGTTGGATCCCTAACTCTCAGCTGATGTTTCAGCCCAAAGCCCATAAGATTTGCTCAAAGCTATTGAGTTGGCTGAGAGGTACTCTCGTAAGTATCGCCGAGACGCTTCATTTCAGCATGGACAGCAAAGATGAGTGTCTCAGCCACTGTTTGGGCAGCAAAGAGGACCTATGCAGTCACATTTTGGGCAGCGAAGAAGTGCTGTAAGACCCGGGTAATTTGGAGCAGGTTATGGTGGTGGAAATATGCCATTCAGTACCTCGAAGATCCCCACATACCCCACCTGTAATGCTTCTAGGAAAAATAGTAATTTCAGGACTGCAAACCAAGGAATAGCTAAAAATAGACAAGGGGACAGCAAGGGGAAAAATGCTTCAGCTTTTGGTGGTTAACGCTCTATCCCGATGGACCTCTACAAAGAGAGAAAAGAAAAAGGACTTTGCTTTAAATGTGAGGAAAAGTATACAGTCGAGCATGCATCTAAATGTGCTTACATGAATGCAAAAGCAAGGGTACATAGCATGTTAGTCTTTGATGAATCGGATGAGGATCATGAGGATGTTAGTGCCTTTGCAATCACGGCTGAAAATGATGAGGTTGAAGAGGAATGTGGCCAAGAAGAATTCTTTGACCTGGCTGACACCTTCCCATTTGACCTCGGCAGTCATGTGGATGTAAATATGGGTGATAAGAATGATTCACATGCTACTGCCACTATTTGTACTATCTCCCTGGATGCTTGGATAGTATCTAAGAGCCCCAACACTCTTCGTCTTCAAGGCAAGATTCACGAGAAAGATGTATTTGTCTTGGTAGATAGTGGTAGCGCACACAATTTCATAAATAGGGCAGTCATGGACAGGCTAAAATGTTTTGTCTCTGATTTACAGCAACCAATGAGGGTGCAAGTGGACAATGGGAGTGAGGAAATTAGTACTCATGTATGCCCAACTATACCTATTAAGCTTGCTGAAAATTTTGAGCAGAAAGTGGATTTGATTGCACTCAATATGGGGCCGATAGACATTGTGTTAGGCTGCGATTGGCTGAAAACTTTGGGCACCATTTCCATGGATTTTTCATTGCTGTACATGTAGTTTTTCAGGGCTGGACAGCTTGTGCACTTGCAGGGAATTAAAAACAGCAGTGATTTTCAACTTATTACAGCCAAACAACTCAAGAAAGAGTTTAAGAAACGCTCCCAGATTTTTGTATTTCAATTAAACAAAGAAAATGCAGATCAGTCCTGGAAAATGCATGATAATTCAACCCTTAAGGCTCTACTTGCGAAGTATGGTGACTTGTTTCAATTACCTATAGCATTACCTCCCAAGAGCGGTTGATCATCCCATTGATTTGGAGCCCCATTCCAAGCCGGTTAATAAACCCCCTTACAGGTTGCCCAAATGTAAAAGAGAAGAAGTGGCCAAGCAGGTCAAAGATTTAGTAGATATGGGATTCAATGAGCCTAGCTCATCCCCTTTTGCATCACATGTCTTGCTGGTAAAAAAGAAAGATGGCACTTCTAGGATGTGCATTGATTACATAGATGAGCTAATCATTTCACAAAGATTGAGTTGAGATTCGGCTACCATCAGATACGCATGCGTGAAGGAGATGAGATAAATACTGCATTCAGGACCGATCATGGGCCTTATCACTTCTTAGTCATGCCCTTTGGCTTGACTAATGTTCCAACCACGTTTCAGAGCCTCATGAACAAAATACTTCAACCTTACTTATTCAAATTTGTATTGGTATTTTTTTATGACATCCTCATTTATAGTCACTCAAAGGAAGCTCACCTTATGCACGTGAGGCAGATATTTGATATACTTAGACATCATAGACTCTTTGCTAAGGAGATAAAGTGTTCGTTCATGCAGTCTGAGGTTGAGTAATTGGGACACATTGTCAGTGAAGTAGGCATTAGAGCTGACCCAAAGAAAGTGCAGTGTATCAGAGATTGGCCCACACCTGCAAATACTACCTCTTTGAGAGGATTCTTGGGTCTCTCCTCATTTTACCGCAGTGATGGACCTAAAAACGGGCCGGCACTGGCTCATGCACTAGCCGGACCTCGTCACTATGCGCAAGACAACCCCTCGGCCTCGCGGCCAGGAGCGTCTATCAAAAATCTCTGCCTTCCTAAACATTGCGTTTGTAATACGTTGTAGTCCAACTGATCCTAACCCAATATTGCTCCTCAGAGGGAGTCCCTTTCACATAGCCAAAAGGCTCGAATCACATACACATGGGGTTCCTCCTACGGCTGAATGCCGTCAACCCTCTGCGACTCTCCTACACCTTGGGGATTGGCCCCTCGATGCGCCGCTCAACATTTAAACATTTCGCACAAACGTCGCTCAAGGTACCAAATAAACGTATCCAGGAATGTACCATTTCCTCACTTACTGTCCCCTATAACCCTCGTCTATCCTACAGCATAGGAACCTCACACTCTCAACGGTGGGTCACAGGCCTACTGAAAACAATTGCTATGCATATCCAGGAGCTAACTCTGATACTTTCAATTTCCTCTAAATGATCATGCAAAGAGGTGGATGCCTAGTGCTCAAACATTTTAAAAACCAGCAGCGTGCAAGTGCAAAACATCTCTTTCATGCTTTTCTTTCTAACCGCTTTGTGCTTCGCTGCAACACCTAGCACCGAAGTGATCTTCGTGCTACTAGGTTTTAATTTTTATCATTATTATTCCGTCCTAGATGCAATGCATATAAAATCAGCAAATTATTCCTCATGCTCAGCGTCATTTAACCATTTTTTCCACAACTCTACCCTTCCCCGTTGATAGGGCATCCTTGCATTCATTTCTTTTAGGGTTTCCTTGTCATTTTATGTGGAGAAAGGAAGGAAACACGCACTAAAACAAATAAACAAGGCTGAACTGAAGCACAACTTCATGCCCCAGCCTTGCTATACATCAACAAACATAAATCCTATTTTTCTATATTTTTCGTAGCCCCAAATGTATTTTTTCCCTATTTTTCATGGTTTTTTTATCATTTTCCCCCATTTTCTTCATTTTCTTGTATTTTTAAAATTGCTGAAAATGAAAACCAGTTTATGGGCTGTGGCCCTTAGTTCATTTGCAACAAAACTGAAAGATTAGTTGATGTGTATCGATGGTTTTCCCCATTTATATGCCCAAAACCCTTGTTTTCCTTCATTTTTATGGTTTTTCGTGTCTCGGTTCCCTATTTTCTGCTATCCCACACATGGTTTCCTGATTTTTAAATGATGAACAGCTAGAAACCAACTCAAAGCACGACATACTCAAAACTCAATCCATATGAACACATTTTTATCAACCAAATTTGCATCAAAAGACCATTTTCTTTGTAAAAACAATTATTACCGTGTCTTGCGGGTTTTTTCATTAAATTTGGCACGTCCCACGATTGATTTCCAGCCATGAATTCTGCTTGGAATCAGCAATCTACAACGGTTTTGCATTGCTCTTTCAGCCCGTCAAGAATCGGCATCCATCCGGCCGTCCATCTCCATCCTATTCCTTCAAGCACGAACGGGGGCTAAGAGGAGAGAGAGAGAGGAGAGAGAAAGACTGGTTTTCTCTCTCTCCAACCAGTCCACCATTGCGGGAGCGGAGACCGGCGATTTGATCGGCATGATGCTTTTACCAGGCCTGCAGGTCCATAACCATGGCTTCTTTGTGAGCCAGCAATCGATTGTGGGGGGGGGGGGGGCGCGTTTTTTTCGGCGGCTGTTTTTCAGCCGCCGCCCCCCTCCATATTCACGATTTTTTGAAGGGGGGGGGTCTCAAAGGTCACCCCCCCTCCCTTGCACCTTTTGAATTTTCCACTTTGGGCCCCCTCTCGGGCACCCCGGCCGGTTTCGGGCCAACTCTCGCGTGCGAACTCCGAACTGCGTTCTGAAAATTTCTGTGAGCTCGTCTCAACATTCCGGACAGGCCTGCAGCTTCACTGACTGGCATGGGCGTACGGAAAAATTATGAAAATTCTCGGAGTGTCGTACGGGCGCCCGTCAAGTACTTGACGCTTAAAATCGTGCTTGCTCGAGCTGCCGCCTTCGTGGTTGAGCATTTTCCCCCGCATTTCCATATTTTTCTCTTATTTTTAGGCATGTTCCGGGGCCTAAAATCCATCCTTCATTGGCGACCACGGGATAGGACGACTCAGTCCGTCGAACCCACGAACATATCTGCACATAAACAACCAAAGAAGCATCAAACTGATACAAAACAATTATCATCATAAAACTCAGCACAATGCTCCCCCTACCCCTCGACAGAACCAAGGCATGACATCCACAAGGAATAGGCCTAGTATCATCTAATAGAAGATCCGAAGTGAGTCACTAACCAGCTGCTCCAACACAGCCAAACTAAAAAGAACTGCCAAAGAGGTTGCCCTAAGTGGTAGTCTGAACTACTGACCAACTAAAGACAACGCAACTAGGAGCTCCTACAAGGCGAGGACTCCTATAGCCTGAGCAAAGGATATTTTCTTTCAGTCCATTTCTTCTTTTAGGATTTTTATTGGATGAACATGCTTGGGCATGTAAAAAGGAGGGAGCTGAGCGTAGTGACCCAAGGAGAACAGGGCATCGGTCTCGGTACCTGTCTCGGCACCCAAGAACCTACCAGGCCCTCGCAAGGCGACACTTAATCCTTTTCTAACGCTCACTTTTATTTTCGCTCCAACCTTCCTGGTTTTGATATTACTTTTTCCAGCAAGAAGCCACCCCTAGGAAGACAAGGTATCGGCCCCGGGTCTGACTCGTCCCCAGGAACCTACCAGGCCTTCGCAAGGCGATGAGCAACTGCTTATATATTGTCATTTCTTTTCTTTTCATTGATAGGGGTTAGAACCCCTTTTTACACACCTTCGCATTGATAGTCATCTTTCAGGATATTCAAGATTTCTTGACATCATTATTATTATCTTCTAGCAGGCTTCTCTAACTGCCTCACTACTAACAGGAACTCCTAGAACGGCTGCCTAGCAGGTTAGCAGGACAGGGCCACTAGGACTTCCTTCTAAAACAGGTCTTTCAATGTCTAACAATGTCTTTACAGGAGGCAATGACTACTCCGACCTCCCTCAAACATACTTAGCCTAAACCTGGGACTTCATGCCTTGGTCGCCGGTCCCCAACAAAAAGTATCCCCTCAACAAGTACAAATACACATATAACAGGAAAGAAAGGTACTCGTAAAGGAGAAATATCACCTGGAGTGGCCACAAGAAGCTTCCATCGCAGCAAAGGCTCCTCCAGGCTCCACAAAATTCCACAACCCGCGAAACCTGTCCAGCACAACACTAAACAAAAACCCAATTAAACGCACCCGCACTAGACAGGGAAATGGCCCTCTTGGCCTAATGAAATCAGACATGACTTTGCTACAAAACTAAATCGGCCCTCTTGGCCTAATGAAATAAAACAATACTATGCATAACATCCTCCTGGAAACAGTTATGATAGACATCAAAGCATACTATTCCCAGGGGAACAGAGGCTCGTAGCCCTAAACTAGGTGCATTAAATTATGACCTATCCCTCCTGCGTATATCGCAAGAGGTGTTCGCATCACATGTCGTCGAATCAGTCTATGGGTCCCCGATAATAAAGGTAGATGAGTCTCGCTTACCCTCTGCATCACCCAAATCAACCATCGTCTGCCAAAGAGGGCATGTTCAGAAAGCATACCCCACAAACGACCAGGTCCTGTCTCACCATCAATAGATATATCGGGACAAGGGCCACAATTAAAGAAGAGGTCCTCTTCATACGCAAGATTAGCCAATGAATCGGCAAACTGATTCCAATTCCGTGGAATCAGCTGAAAAGACACTCTATCGAATTCGTCTAGCAGGGCTATGGCAGTATGATGGTACATACAAAGGATCGGGTTCCGCACCATGTACGTCCCATTGAGTTGATTTAAAACCAACTGAGAGTCCCCTTTCACCAACAACTGGCAGATACCACCCTTCTTTGCAATATTCAAACCCATAATCAGGGCTTTGTATTCTGCCATATTATTGGTAAAATTCGCCCCGAGATAAGCGGCTAACTTCATGACAATGCGTCGTCGGGGGTCGCGGATGACAACTCCTACACTTCCTTTTTTGCATGCACCCCTGGACGCCCCATCAAAGTACAAGGTGTACGTCCATAAAGGGTTTACATATCCTGCCATCCTGAACTCTACTCGTAATTATGGTAATCGAAATTCAGCATATTCAACGGGTGGACTGTAGGCTCCATCCCTCCATCATCATTGAATTTAACAGGGATGCTCGTCAAAAGTTGTAGGCAGTGATGGCAGAAGACCTTGATTTCCCAAATAAATGTCCCGCCTTCTTGCTCAATCACCTTGTATCCTTTGCTCCACCAAATGAGCTTTCCCTGATGATACCTCTGTTCCAAATATGGGTGTTCTAAATAAGGGATCAGACGACCCATCAACCTCTATCACGATTTCCTTGCAGATGTTTGATCAATCTTGCCTAGACCTGCAAGGCAGTCATAGCATTAGTACAATCAGAAGTAATAAGGTTTAATCTTATTAAGATTAACCTTATTTTTAAATTCTATCCCCTCAAGGTCAGCTAACAACACTGTAGATTTATTCTTTCCTACCCTAACGATCTTATAGGGCCCATCCCATTTGGGTTCTAGCTTGCCTGGGAATAATTCACGTCGTGCGTCATAATACAGAACAAGCTGTCCTTTCTTGAAGGTGTATTTCTTGGCTTTAAGGTCGTGTAGCTTCTTCATTCGGCGCTTCGCCACTTCTTGGTGCAATAAGCTCTGCAGCTTAAGCTCATCTAAATGTGCCAGTGTCGTCAAGCGCTCAAAAAGAGCGTCTTCATCGCTCAAAGAATGATTGATGGCAAACCGAATAGTCGGCAGCTCAATTTCTAGAGGCAAGACACACTCCTCCCCATATACTAACTTGAACGGGGTATGGCCAGTGGCTCGTTTGAAAGTCGTATTATAAGCCCACACTGCCACGTATAACTTTTTATCCCAATCCCGTTTCTTTTCCGACACAATTTTGGACAGGATGCCCACAAGCTGCTTGTTGGTGCTCTCAACTTGCCCATTGGCTTGCGGATTATATGGGGTTGTCTTGTTATGCTTGATGTTCCACAACTCTGTCAAACCTTTGATCACCTTATTCAGGAAATGAGTTCCGCGGTCCGACACTAATTCTTTCGGTGGACCAAACCGGCATATTATCTGCTCTAAAAGGAAACTGGCAGTTTCTTTAGCATCATCTTTCCTTGTTGCACGTGCTTCTGACCACTTTGTGAAGTAGTCAATTGCGACAATGATGTACCTCTTTTGCGTAGTCGATGACGGAGTAATAGGACCCACAAAGTCTATTCCCCACTTCTCAAATGGAAGTATCGCCATAATAGGGGTGAGTGGTCGTTTCCTATTCTCTCGACTATCATGTCGTTGGCAAATATCGCATCGCTTAACATACGCAAACGCATCCTGGAAGATGGCAGGCCACCAATAACTTGCTCTTAAAGCCTTTTGTGCTGTAAGCCGTCCAGCAAAATGGCCACCGCAAGCAGAATCATGGCACTCTTCCAAAATGAATGGCACCTCGTCAGGCATCACACATCGGCGATAGATGTCATCAACCCCTTGCCGATATAATGTACCTGCGATCAAGGCAAACTTTAACGCTTGCTGCTTAATTTTCCTTTTCTCAGCCTTAGATAGTTCTGATCCCGCCTCTCCTGTTGATAAATAATGCGTTATTGCAGCATACCAGGAGGGAATAGATGCCGTATCTATTTTAAATATCATCTCCATGTCACTACCTTCAGCCACAGATTCTTTCGGCTCCCCAAAGTCCACTAGACATTCCACGATGCCTTGCAACCTTGGTGGCTTACTCTTGATTTCATAATCAAATTCCTGCAAAGTGATCAACCACTTCGCTAAACGATCAGGCGGCTGTAACTTATTCATCAATAGTCGAAGTCCCTCCGCCTTCGTATAAAGTACGACTTTCTCATAGAGAATGTAATGCCTGAATTTCTTGGCCCCAAAGACCATCGCTAGACACAGCTTCTCCATGTAGGTGTAATTGATTTCGGATACCCCCAGCTTCCGACTAGCAAAAGCAATCGGGTGGTACCACTTCTCTTCCCAAATTTGGGCTAAACAGCAGCTGATACTATACATGGTGGCTGCTGAGAATATATAAAACACCTCACCTCTTTTAGGTGCTTTTAAAACGGGCGCTCTGGCTAGCTCTTGTTTCACATCCTCAAATGCTACCTTACAAGGGTCACCCCATACAAACGAACAGCTAAAGGACAATAAATTTGTAAGTGGCAACGTTCTTTCTGCTAAGGCGTTAATGAATCTACGGTAGTAACCAACCGAAGACAGAAAGCTATGAACCTCTTTCGGGGTGCGTGGTGGACCCATGGCAACTATAACTTTCACCTTCTCGGGGTCTGTCGTAATTCCTACCGAACTGACCACATGGCCCAGCAATAGCCCATAAGGTACTCCAAAAGCACACTTCCGTGGGTTTAGGGCGATGCAAAATTGTCTACAGCGCTCAAAGCATTTTCTCAAAATGATCAACTGCCTTTCTCTCACGGTGGCAGCCCCTAAGTCATCAATAAACACCCTCAACTCTTCCGGGGATATGTCACCGAATGTCTTATCTGCTGTTCGTTGCCACGAACCAGGCGCATTGCATAAACCAAAGGCCATCACATGGTACGCAAAAGTACCAAATACAGTGATAAAAGTTGTTTTCAACTTGTCCTCTTCTGCAATTGCCATTTGGTTGTATCCTGCAAAGCAATCCATAAACGAATATATCTCCCTACCCGCTAATTGATCCAAAATCTGGTCAATAAATGGTAATGGGTAGTAGTCCTTAACTGTCTGCTTATTCAGCTCCCTAAAGTCTACACATAAACGGATCTGATTATTCTTCTTCTTTCTAATCACAACTGGCGAACACCATTCCGTGTGTTGCACAGGAAAAATCAAACCCGCTTTTCGAAGCTTCTGTAACTCCTCAAACAGCCCGTCCCTCAATTCGAAAGGCATACGCCTTACTTTCTGCCGTACAGGACGACTGCCCTCTTTCAACGGAATTGTATGAACAGCAAGACTAGGAGGGATGCCTCTCAACTCATCATAACTCCAGGCAAAGATATCACGGAATTCCTGGATCAAGGCCACATAGTCCTCCCTTTCTGCTGAGCTGAGCATAGAACCTAATTTGATTGGCCGCGAATCATCAAGTGTACCAAGGTCTAGCTCGATAACATCTGCATCTCTTATACGATCTTGGGCCTCTATCGGCTCGTTCAAAGTGATCTGATAGATGTCCTCTGTGGTGGATCCCTCTTTGGACTCATCACTCGATGATGCCTCACTAACAGATGAATCTTCTAATGTCTCCAATTCTGTAGAAGATAGAGGAGCCCTCTCACTCTGCGGGGACTCAGGATAAGCATCAACCACCACACGCTGAGCACCTCTGCCGAATATTAATCGACCGGCGGGTATATCCACTTGGCAATCCGCTTGCAAGATCCAAGGTCGTCCAAGTAATACTTGGTAACTTGGCCGCCCTGCAAAACGAATCACCCTAAAGTCCAACATGCATTCTACATTTGCAACAGTGACATGGACCTTAGTAATGCAGCCTTCCGGCTGTCTCAAACTATCATCTGCCATTCTGAGAATTGTGGAGGTATCTTTTTGGATCGCAAGGCCCAACCTTTCCATCAGTTCAGAACTCATAATGTTAACAGATGATCCTGTGTCGACAATGGCATAATCTACTAATATCCCATCGACATAGGCTGCAACCCTTGGGCAATGCTTCTCAGCATGCTCGAACCAGTCATCACCAACTCGCGCAATACCCAAAGGTTCTACGATATACCCGGTACGTAGGATCTTTCTAAATTCCTTGCGTACTCCTGGGGAAAGCTTAATAAGCTGTAAAAGATTCACATCCGGCTTGACTTCGCAAAGAGAGCCCGCCAAATCGAATTCATGATAGTTTGATAGAGCTCGCTTTTCACGCCAAACCATCCGCTCTTTAGGTCGCTGAACCGGCTTCATTGCCTCTTTCTTAACTTTCACCTTCTTCTTTGGTGGTTCCTTATCGGCTTTACTCTCTACGGGCTTCAAAGGTCCCCCTTCTAGGGCAGGATCCAAAACTTGCGTTCCTTTGTCGCCTTGTTTAGGGTTTCCGTCGACAGGCTTATCCATGTCGGCTTCTCTACCCTTTTTACCTCTTGTAAGGACAGCTCGTAGATTAGAGGTTTCAGCATCATTAACGCGTACAGCCTCAATCAAACTAACCCCACTACCACTTGGTAGCTCTTCCACTGTAGTCTTTGGTCGTTGAAGTATTTGTTTAGGCCCATTTTCTGGCTGGGAATCATTTCCTTGAGCACGATGATTAACAGGCCCTGGTTGCCGACTACCCCGCTGGAGAGAACTGATCTTACTCCAGCAAGTAGCCGCTAGATGGCCGGATTTTCCACAAATATCGCACTTAACATTTGGGCAATTTCTTGGATAGTGCTGCCCGCCACACCATTTGCAACTAAACCTCGACGGCGCACCCTCTTCTGGGTATCTACTTCCTATCAAATTTTGTTGTTTTTTAAGGAAGTTGACATCAACGGCTATTTGTCGATACTGCTCCGTAATCATGTCGGTATAATGCTTCATCATGTCCTTAACCTCGCCAAGAACATTGGAAGAACTTGACTCATAGCCTTGGTCATTTCCATGTCGTTCAATCGGCCTAACAATTCGATTAGGCACAGGCTGTTGAGTCACAGGCATGGTATTGGAATTGACCGCCTGGCCTCCACCATTTGGAGCCATTTGACTGCCCGTAGGCATCGACATGCTAGGGGGAGCTGGTAATAAAGGGACATTCTGTATCATGTTCCCTCTCCCATTAGGGTTAGCCATCGCTATCCCTTGGCCACTACTGCCATTGGCTATTGCCATATTGTTTCCCAATACTAAACCCATATTCGAATTGCCTCGAGAAGCATAGGCCGCTTGTAGTCGGGATTCCACCTCTTGTGCTCGTGTAATGGCAGTATCTATATCCCCCAAGGGGACACTACTCAACTGCAATTGGATATTGAAGTCCAACCCATGTAGAAAATATTGCAATTGGGCAGCTGCGGGGATAGGAATAGAGGTGTCCAACTTACGGAAAACCTCTTTTATCTTCTTCGCATAAGCACGAATATCCTCGTGTGGATCTTGGCGGGTCACGTTGAGTACACGCAACCAATATTGCCCACCCCTTTCAGGGGCAAACTCCCTTCGAAAAGCTCCATAGAATGCATCAATGTTCAATATGGTTCCGGCTTCTAAACCATGATACCATATAGCGGCTCTTCCTTTGAGAGTCATATTGAAGAACATCATCAAATGTCCTTCTTCTTGAATGCGACAGTTAAACATCAGCTTTTGAAACTCCCTAATGTGGAGTTCCGCATCTTCCTCAACTAGCCCATTAAAAATGGGTAGCGGGTAACCTAGAGCCGGCAAATCCGTCGTTCCTGCTGGAATTGCAATAGGCTGCGCCATGACGCGGATTGGATTTGCACTAGGAATAGGGACCGGTGGGGTTACACCTCCCGTACTTGACGTGGACTGGCTTATAGAAGGAAGGGGAGCACTAGAGCTTCCACCTTCTCCTAACTTATTGCTCGTGGTACTAAGACCACTAGATCCACTCCCTCGTAAGGGTTCAGCACCGCTACGCTTAGGGGAATATCTCCTAAAAATTTCAGCACGTCGCCTAGCTCTTTCGTCTCTTTCTTGCTTTTGGATTTCTGCTAGACGATGCTTATCAATAAATAACGAATCAATCTCAGTATCCTTTGGCATAAACTGCTAGTTGGTCCTTAAACAACCAGGATTCGAGAACCGCCACTTTTAAGCAGCTCCCGGCAGACGCACCACTGATGGACCTAAAAACGGGCCGGCACTGGCTCATGCACTAGCCGGACCTCGTCACTATGCGCAAGACAACCCCTCGGCCTCGCGGCCAGGAGCGTCTATCAAAAATCTCTGCCTTCCTAAACATTGCGTTTGTAATACGTTGTAGTCCAACTGATCCTAACCCAATATTGCTCCTCAGAGGGAGTCCCTTTCACATAGCCAAAAGGCTCGAATCACATACACATGGGGTTCCTCCTACGGCTGAATGCCGTCAACCCTCTGCGACTCTCCTACACCTTGGGGATTGGCCCCTCGATGCGCCGCTCAACATTTAAACATTTCGCACAAACGTCGCTCAAGGTACCAAATAAACGTATCCAGGAATGTACCATTTCCTCACTTACTGTCCCCTATAACCCTCGTCTATCCTACAGCATAGGAACCTCACACTCTCAACGGTGGGTCACAGGCCTACTGAAAACAATTGCTATGCATATCCAGGAGCTAACTCTGATACTTTCAATTTCCTCTAAATGATCATGCAAAGAGGTGGATGCCTAGTGCTCAAACATTTTAAAAACCAGCAGCGTGCAAGTGCAAAACATCTCTTTCATGCTTTTCTTTCTAACCGCTTTGTGCTTCGCTGCAACACCTAGCACCGAAGTGATCTTCGTGCTACTAGGTTTTAATTTTTATCATTATTATTCCGTCCTAGATGCAATGCATATAAAATCAGCAAATTATTCCTCATGCTCAGCGTCATTTAACCATTTTTTCCACAACTCTACCCTTCCCCGTTGATAGGGCATCCTTGCATTCATTTCTTTTAGGGTTTCCTTGTCATTTTATGTGGAGAAAGGAAGGAAACACGCACTAAAACAAATAAACAAGGCTGAACTGAAGCACAACTTCATGCCCCAGCCTTGCTATACATCAACAAACATAAATCCTATTTTTCTATATTTTTCGTAGCCCCAAATGTATTTTTTCCCTATTTTTCATGGTTTTTTTATCATTTTCCCCCATTTTCTTCATTTTCTTGTATTTTTAAAATTGCTGAAAATGAAAACCAGTTTATGGGCTGTGGCCCTTAGTTCATTTGCAACAAAACTGAAAGATTAGTTGATGTGTATCGATGGTTTTCCCCATTTATATGCCCAAAACCCTTGTTTTCCTTCATTTTTATGGTTTTTCGTGTCTCGGTTCCCTATTTTCTGCTATCCCACACATGGTTTCCTGATTTTTAAATGATGAACAGCTAGAAACCAACTCAAAGCACGACATACTCAAAACTCAATCCATATGAACACATTTTTATCAACCAAATTTGCATCAAAAGACCATTTTCTTTGTAAAAACAATTATTACCGTGTCTTGCGGGTTTTTTCATTAAATTTGGCACGTCCCACGATTGATTTCCAGCCATGAATTCTGCTTGGAATCAGCAATCTACAACGGTTTTGCATTGCTCTTTCAGCCCGTCAAGAATCGGCATCCATCCGGCCGTCCATCTCCATCCTATTCCTTCAAGCACGAACGGGGGCTAAGAGGAGAGAGAGAGAGGAGAGAGAAAGACTGGTTTTCTCTCTCTCCAACCAGTCCACCATTGCGGGAGCGGAGACCGGCGATTTGATCGGCATGATGCTTTTACCAGGCCTGCAGGTCCATAACCATGGCTTCTTTGTGAGCCAGCAATCGATTGTGGGGGGGGGGGGGCGCGTTTTTTTCGGCGGCTGTTTTTCAGCCGCCGCCCCCCTCCATATTCACGATTTTTTGAAGGGGGGGGGTCTCAAAGGTCACCCCCCCTCCCTTGCACCTTTTGAATTTTCCACTTTGGGCCCCCTCTCGGGCACCCCGGCCGGTTTCGGGCCAACTCTCGCGTGCGAACTCCGAACTGCGTTCTGAAAATTTCTGTGAGCTCGTCTCAACATTCCGGACAGGCCTGCAGCTTCACTGACTGGCATGGGCGTACGGAAAAATTATGAAAATTCTCGGAGTGTCGTACGGGCGCCCGTCAAGTACTTGACGCTTAAAATCGTGCTTGCTCGAGCTGCCGCCTTCGTGGTTGAGCATTTTCCCCCGCATTTCCATATTTTTCTCTTATTTTTAGGCATGTTCCGGGGCCTAAAATCCATCCTTCACGCAGATTCATTCGGCACTATGCCACCATTGTAGCCCCTCTCACTGATAGGCTGAAGAAAGAAGCATTTTTCTGGGATGCATTGGTAGATAGAAGCTTTAACGAGCTGAAAGATTTGCTTACTTCAGCCCCTATCTTGGTACACCCTAATTTTTCTCGGGAATTCACCATTCAGTGTGATGCTAGTGGGAGAGGAATTGGTGCAGTCTTGCTGCAAGAATATGGGGTTATAGCTTTTCAGAGCCGAAAGCTGGCTAAAAATGAGAGGGTTATGAATGTCTATGATCAGAAAATGCTAGCCATCCTTCATGCCATCAAGAAATGGCATCACTATTTGTATGATAGCCGATTTAGAGTGAAAAGCGACCATAGAGTACTCAATTGCTTCTTGTCTCAATTGAATCTAACTCTAAAGTAGAGGAGATGGGTAGCCACCTTACAGAACTATGACTTTGACATCACCCACACTCGCGGGAAGGACAATGTAGTGGTTGATTCCCTGTCGTCTAGTATGTGGGCATGTAAAGTCTCTGCTATCATGGAGTTACACAGTGATTGGATACATGAGCTTCAGGAGGCTTACCTATTAGATGCTAATTTCAACAATGTATTTCAAAAATTACAGCAAAGACAATGTGTGGAAAACTCTTCGTATCAGCTCGAAAACGGGCTTTTATGATATAATGGCCAAATTGCCATCCCTCATACCTCCCCATTCAAGCAGAAAATCATGCAGG
This sequence comes from Lygodium microphyllum, assembly GCF_053477565.2. Classification (NCBI taxonomy): domain Eukaryota; kingdom Viridiplantae; phylum Streptophyta; class Polypodiopsida; order Schizaeales; family Lygodiaceae; genus Lygodium; species Lygodium microphyllum. The sequence continues at coordinate 53,807,085 of NC_141151.1, forward strand.
AGATGCATTCAGCCCCTATAGCTGGTCATTTAGGAGTCTTTAAGACCTATGACAAAATTTCTAAAAGCTTTTACTAGAAGGGCCTTTGGAAAGATGTGAAAGAATTTGTCTTGGGCTGCATGCCTTGTCAACAAAACAAGGACAACACCTTAAAACCAGCTAGTTTACTTCAGCCATTGCCTATGCCTAAAGGCAAGTGGACACACATCACTATGGACTTCATCACCGGCCCACCGATGACCAAGAAAGGTTGGGACAACAAAGACTCAGTATAATGCTCCTCAAGTAGCCAACCAATTCATGGAATATGTTTTCAAATTACATGGCTTACCATAAGTCATTGTGCATGATCGAGATGCTAAGTTTATGAGTAACTTTTGGCGGGCATTTTTCAGCTCTATGGGCACTTAGTTAGCTCCTTCCACTGCTTACCATCCACAGACAAATGGTCAGACAAAAAGGGTTAACAAATGGCTAGAAACTTACTTGAGGCATTTCTGTCATGATGTGCAGCATGCTTAGGACTCATGGTTGCACTTGGTTGAGTTTGCTTATAATAACTCTACACATGCTAGCATTGGAGTTTCACCTTTCGAGGTCTTGTATGGCTACAAGGTGCCCCTTCCTGTGGTTATCTTCAATGATAAAATAAATCCACAAAGTAAGGAAGAATTGGAGAGAATGCAGACCTTACTTCAGCAGTGTAAAGCTAACTTGAAGAGAGCCCAAGATCAAATGAAGCTTTATGCTCATGACAAAAGACAGGATGGGAATTCCAACAAGGAGATTTGGTGCTCTTGAAAGTGCCTAAGTCACGATATACCTCCCTTAAAGATGGGTCCAGCAATAAGTTGGCACATAGGTTCTATGGACCATACTGGATTATCAAGAGAGTGGGAGACTTAGCATATCGATTGGCATTACCCCCATCTAGAAAGATCCATAATGTTTTCCATGTGAGTCAGTTGAAGCCCTTCATTGGCTCAGCAGTGGACTATGTTGAAGAACTCCCACCAATAGATGAAGACTGCATCATTCAACACATACCCGAAAAAGTCATAGGAAAAAGGGAAAAAAGGCTTCACTCTCGCTTGATTATGGAATAATTGATTAAATGGCAAGGTTTACCACTTGAGGAAGCTTCTTGGAGACCAGCTTTAGTTTTGGAAGAGTTCCCATACCTTTTAGAAGCAGATTTGGCTAAAATCTAGCTAAGACCCTGTTTTCCCCTAGATAGACTGCAGATAGTACTCTGTTTTAAAACGCATTTTATTCTGCACTATGGACAACAATGCACACCATACATGGGCTGAAAGTACTTCTTGAGATCTCCATTTTGATGTATAGCACACCCCGTTTGGAGTCTCCCACAGAAAGTTATGACAGATTTACTACGGCAGGGTCCTGTAGTAAACATCATGCTGTCCACTGTCTGCAGCCTGCATTTACTCCAGATATTTGGGTTAAAAAAACTCATGTTTATAACTCCCCAATAAGGCCCATATATCATATATACCCCATGGCCCATCATACACAATAATACCTCTTCATTCATCAGTATACCCTCGTAATGATGCCACAGAGTAGTACTCTGACTGGCCCCTCCTAGTTACCACACATGCCCAAATTGTTTTTGAGGACAAAAACCTTTGGGTGGGGATGGAATGTAAGAGAGGGGGATTTAATAACGGGGAAATACTAGCTACACTGGCTGGTATATAAGGTGAGAGAGACTTAATTTTTCATCATCAGATAAATGTACAAGTCTTCTTTCTCCTTCACCTTGCTCTCCAAGCTTCCCTGTCTTCCTTCCCTCTCTTCTAGTCTTTCTCTCTCTATTTCTAGTCTTTCTCTCTCCTTGTAAGTGTCTTTCTCTCTCTCTTCTGCTCTTCTTCTTCTTCTTCTCTGCAGTCTTCTCTCTCCTCTTTCTCTCTCCCAATTTCTCTCCTTGACAACCTTAACTACATTTGAGCTAACTAGCAATCACTACAAGATATAGACCTTATACCGACGTTTAAAGCGACAAAAATACAAACAACAAAATTTGCCCCCGTCGTCGCAAAAAGTGTCGTTATTGACGACGCCATAGAAATGTCGCTATTGGCGCCGCTATTTTTGTCACTATTAGCGTCGCTACATGCGTTGCTATTAGCGACGCATATAGCGACACCAATAGCGACACAACCAATAAATTTGCGACGCTAATAGCGATGCAAGCAGTAAATTTGTGACGCCAATAGTGACGGTAACAGGGATAAAAAAATTTTTGTGGCAGGGCAGATACTGAAATCATAAAACTGATACATGAAATAATTACATGATCACATAAAAAGCAATTGGTACAATCATGACAGGATATCACTAATACATAGAAAATGTGTACATAGATCAGGTGACTAAAAAATAAAGGTGTGTGAGCTCCAAGGATCTAAAGGCGAGCTACAAATCCTCGTCCCCCGAAAGCTCATCTCGCCGCAAAGGAGCATCGAACGGATTTTGCAGAAAAAGAAACAACATATCAATCCACCATACAATAATGCATTCAAATATCTCATGGTAACTACGGACAAGAAAGATAAGTGACTTACAGGGCCGCCGCGTCAGTACAATTGGTCGATCAATGCATTGAGACCATGCCTCTCTGCATATCGAGTCTCAAGGCCTTGCGGATTGTGATTTGTAATGGAGTGCTGCAAAGAAAACAAAATGCTAGCTGTTAGAAACATGATTTTCAGTACAAAGAATATTTCAAAAAAACAAACACACAAAACAAAAGAGAAACTTACAAAGTCCTCCAAATATGTCCTGTGGCCACCACTCCCAAGATGATGGACCCCTCCGGCCTCGAGTCGTGCCCTCACCGCCTCGCACTGCTGACTCCAACGTCCTGGAGAATCTGTAGTCTCCTCCCTCAGTCGGCGCCAGTCGTCTGCATCTAAGCACTTGGGCTTTGCAGCCCCACTCTTGATTGCCTTGCGTGTGTCGGATCGTCTATGTGTCATGTATGCACGCATGCAATCCATCATCCAGCCCGTAGAGAATCTATCTACTGCGGTTGGCACTGGAAACTCCTCGTGCAAGGATGCTACTATGTAGTCCTTGCTCCCCTCCGGTATGTTCTTCCAATGATCCAGGACGTTGTGCCGAAAAACTTATTGGCACCACTCTCTCATGCGAGCCATCACCTTCCTCCCCTCATCATTCATGATGATGGCTCCTGACCTACTATCCACCAGATATCCATAATCCCTAGGAGTCTGCCTAAGATGGATCCTCTCCCATCTCCGTCCACGCTCCTGGGCATATCTAGGAGACCCCTCTACATCCGGTGTATCGACGAGGGTAACCTCTCTCGGAGTGGCACCCAAAGAGGTGGCATTAAAAGGGGTGCCACCTGCTGATGGCTGTGCAAAAGCCGGAGTAAATGGAGTAGACGTTCCCACAGGTGTGACAAATCCTAGAGGTGATGCAGCTCTAGTTGAACGACGAGATGGAGACACCACATCTGTGTCTCCACAGCAGCATCCCCCTAATCTCGATGCAGTCCCTCCCTCTAGCACAAGTCGTGAGCGTCGAGATCGTTTGCTCGAAGCTGAAGCATCCGATCGCACTGAAGCAGATCTAGTAGAGCGCCCTGACGAAGAACGAGACAGCTCCTGGTCTGCCATCTCTCTGAATCTCGCGAGCTGGTCTGGAGACATGCGTGCGAAGATGTCTTGCAACTCCTCATCGCTCATCCCTCGATTCATCTTGAAAATGTCACCTGCACAGATAAAAAATGGTGTTAGAAACATCAATTTAAATTATACAAAGCACAATAATATAAATCATTTTTAAAAAATCCCTCTTAAAATGCTATCTTATGTACATTTATAAGAGATCTAAACAACGAATCGAGTAAGTGGATGCTCTAAGTATGAAGTATCCTATAGTCCCATGTTAATCTCCTGACACAACTCCACATACACTAGAAGGTCGATAGACATGTCGCCACAAAAGAATGAGTCTGCCTCGTTCTCAAAATTCTTGGACTCCTGTATTTCCATCATTGTTAGCCAATGCGGGCTCCAAGCTTTCGACGGCCTCCACCCCTTGTAATATCGACCCCTCTATTTGCATATTATATTCATTTATGATTGGAACATCGCTTTGATCATATACTCTCGCACTTCGGGGAGTTGAAGGTATAACATACCACCATCGAGGTTGTCGGGGGTTTGGATAGAAGATTACCTGTTTACAAACACGTACAAAACGAGTTCAAACCATTGTGACATAAACCATGTCGTATTACAATTAGCAAGCAAATGACTCCATACACCTGTTCACAATGGGCCGACAACATAAAGGTGTCGCGCAAATCTGTCCATTTTTTTTCGGAATCTATTTCGAGAAATCCCAATGGACCTCGTCGAACTGTTGCTCCATCTCCTCCAAGTACCACTTTGAACCACTACACATCGAATAGTATCATGGAGAAGCTATGGTAATCCACCGTAATAATACTTTGCAAGTTCCCAAAATACTCCATCTCATCCACAACCGTGTTCGGATCCGTTGCTCATCGTCAGCTCTCTTGCTCGAACCTTGCCATGACACCACAGTCCATTGTGGAGCGCATTTTGTCAATATGCTCCACGCGAAAATGCCGTCCGCGCGACCACGCTGCACTATATATTTTGTACTGTACATTGAAACACTCAAATTAGATGTTGCATATAAAATTTAGATATGACAGATTCTAAACCCCTCATCACCTTTGGACTACATCCCCTTGAGAATTCACACTCCTCCATTGAGACCTCTGTCCCTTCGCTGGATGTTGCGGTCAAGGCGCTATGCAACCATCGTGTTGACATAAACCGCGGCATCTCCTTCATGCCTTCGGAATATCGAATCGGTTGATGACGCGTACTACGTCGGAATTCAGCTCGCGCTTCCTCTCGATCTTGCCTTGCAATCTGGTACTTCGTGAGCTACGTCTCCATGGAGGCATGATACAACATACAAAAGCGGTTCACCTTCTCTTCCATTGAGGCATCCATTCTTTTTTCTACCCCATTTCCAACCACCACATCTCCAGTCAGTCTATCATCGTCCTTCAGTGTCCATAGCATTTCATTGTCTGGTTCCACCGTTGGTAGCCATTGACAGATATGCACTAACGCCTCTAACACCAACCAACCTTTAGCCATGCTACCTTCTAGCCGAGCTCATTGTCGCACAAAGCCTTTTAGGGTTTTCATGAAGCGCTCCAAGAAGAACATCCATCGCGTATGGACAGGTCCAGCAATCTCCACTTCGTCCACAAGATGCACAAGAAGGTGGACTTGTATCGTGAGCATGCTAGTGGGCAGGTAATTCTCAAAGAGACAGACCGTTTCCACTGCTCCCCGCCTCGCGGATTCAATAGAGGACGTCTTAATCTCTTTTTGTGAGATCCATTGCACCAAAGTCGACAACTTGTAAATGGCCCCATGAATTTCTGGAGTAAGGCATCCTGCCATCGCGATCGGTACAAACTGCCACAAATGAGAAAGCATTATGAATAATGGCCACTTTTCAAATTCCAAAATTCCCACGCTAATTACAATCCATTCGTAGCACAAACCTGACATATCTTATGCCAATCATGGGATTTTAGCCCCGACAATAGGTCATCCTTAGAAAATGCGGACCTGAGAGAACGCATCATACCCGTCGGAGTGCGGATAGACTTGATTACTTGCTTTGCAATGCGCTCTTCTTTAGTGGACAAAACCCAAGGAGTGTGAGGAAGCTGCACGTGACCATCAGCACTCGACTGCGGCCAAAGTATCTCCATCTTATCTACCTCCTTCAAATCCACTCGTGCCCCTATAGTGTCTCTCTTTCCTGTGATGTGGTCCCATAGCAAGCTGCCCAGATTCTTGAAAATATGCATGGGATCCAACAAGTGGTTGACCTATAAGTGGATCCAATATGGCAACTCGTAGAAAACTGAGAACCGTTGCATCCCATTTGGATGTGATTCCGAGTTTACCATTTTCAGCTTGTACCAGCTTGCGGTATTCATACGTGTTGAAGGTCGTCCAAGGAAACCTTCCCTGAGTTCATGATCCTCCAAGCAAGAAAGCAGTGTGTCCTTGATATACCATCTTCTTCATGGTTCGTGACCTTCGGGAGTCTAACTGTGGCCCACACAATGGACATGCATGATAACCTGAGGTAACCAGACCTGTAAGGCGAGCCACAACCTAGTGAATAATTGATTGAATGAGATAAAATATAGATATTACTAGCGAGAACAGAGGTCTGCTCACCTGAGCACTCTCCCAATCTTGGAAAGTCATGCATCGTCCACATGAGAATGGCTCGAATGTTGGCTGACCGCCGACCATCGCGCCTGCTTATATCTTGAACAGTGACCCCCTCCTTTCACAAAATCTTAAGCTCATCGACTAATGGACGAAGATACACCACTACAACAAAAAGGCCTCATAGACACACATTTAGACGCGATTTTTGAATACAGAGAAAAACTTACGGGCGTGTCTATCCACCCGTCTATTTACGCGTCTATCATTTCGCGTCTGTAATCGCATGTATCAACGAATTTACACGCACAAATAGACGCGCAATAGACGCACATATACATGCGCATATAGACACGCTGGTAGACGCGCTTTTACAAGCCTTGATAGATGCGAAAGGAAAACAAAAAATATTCTTTTTAAAAAAAGATATTTAATTTATTTTTTTAATTTTAATTATGAAGCGCGTGTTTAAGCGCGTGTAGTCTGTATTATAGACGCGCGAATAAATGCGAATTATTTACAATTTAGACGTGCTAATAGACGCACAAAACAGAACTGGAAAAAAAAAACCAGAGAGCATGTGGTTGCTCTCTGGTTTTTTTTTTTTCCCCTTCCATACATCCGATTGTGTATTTGGGAAAAAGACAATGTATCTTACGGGCACGAGAATTGAAAGTAAAAGTCCATGTATTCATTATATATCAAAGCATTTACAAGGAAAGTTTTGAGTGCTTGCGACCTAAAGCGTGGCCGCAAGCAGTAGGCTCAAAGAGATATCATACATATACAAGAAAAGAAGGCCTCATGAGGAGGTATGGTGCTCCTCTACGAATTTGAAGAGGAAACATCCTTGCTAGTACCTCCATGGCTACTAGCGTCGCTATCCCCCTCCTCGCTATGCTCCACATCCGAGTTCGCCTACACACACAAAAGATCAGGGTTGCTTACATAGACAAGGTGGAGAAAAAGTTATAATTAGTTATACTTTTAATAGGAAAGTAAGAAAAACACACCTCCTCTGACTATCGAATCCTCATGGCCCGATTGTATTGGTCCTCAGTGATGAGACCCTCCTCATAAAAGTGAAGCCATGTCGCTGCGCGGTTATGGCCTCGATGGTAGCCTACCTCTCTAGGGGAGGTGTCCTACCAACGATAGTAGTCTGCAAAACATTTAGAGATATATAAATAATTAGACGTCACAATATATTAGACTAAAATATGTAAATAATTGAAAGAAATATAAATTTTAAAAAACTAAAAATCAAAATATACTTACAAACTCTACCTCCCACAACTCTCTGCCGCTCGATCCGTAATGCGACGATCCCATTGTTTTCATTGGATCCGTCGCGCCTCTGTGTGCTGGCGACTCTTCACTTTCTCAGCTGCTTTCTTCTTGGCTTTCTTCCACTCTACGCGGTGGCACATAGGTGGTTGGCTGTAGGCTCCACACCCCTCCTCCAGCCTCCGCAGTGAGTCCTTGGCCCATGTCATGAGGTGGGATCTTTTACTGTGAAGCATATCCCTCACTTTTGTATGTCCCCAATCATCCGAGAATCTCTGACCCTCAGGATTTGGGTACCTCCTATGGACTTCCCTCAACACCTCCTGCCACAAGCCACTTTTCTGATTTTTGAAGGCAATGAAACAATCTTATAAGTCGCATGCACGACGCTCCTCATGTACGCCATTACATCCCTTCCCTCATCATCATGAAAGATGCCACCAGCATCTGTAACTCTATAGTACTGGCATACAACCTCCTCTACATGATCTACTAGTGAGGGTGATCGCTCGCCACCTCCTAGGAAACCTCCACACAACCCTCATCCTCCCCCTCGACTCTCCCTCCTCCCTCTCTGTCGACTACCCTCTACCTCGCTGGACGCACGAGCTTCTGTAGATGCATGTGCTTCTACAGATGCTTGTGCTTCAGCCGATGCACGTGGAGCACGTGGAGTACCTACAAATGGAGTACTTGTATGTGGAGTATCTGCATGTGGATTCTGGGAAGTAGTGCCAGGCAAAGATGCCAGAGGCGTCCTAGACATGACACTGAACACCTCATCCGTTATGGGAGAGCGGCCAAGGTGTCTGGTCATCTCTCCCATGAAGTCTTCCCTACTAGGAAAACCTCCAAAAAATGCATTGACCCCCTGCCAAAGGAGGCCAATGTATCATTCATGCAATCCACATCTGGGTCATTGCTAGATGAACCAGGATACGACATCTGTAAAAAAAACACAGGAAAAAGATAAATTTATTTGCATACAAAAAATCATATATTACTTACATTTTCAATGAGTTTTATTTAGACATTAAGCATAACACTTAAGTGCTAATGCTTTTGTTAAACAAGAAAACTGATAAACAAAAACATGGGATTGGCTACATTCATCATTGCAAAAATATATTGTTTAATATTAGAACTGGGAGACCTGGCGCGTGTATCCCCGCGTCTACATTGCAGCTTAGACGCTCTCTCAGACATGCTCCAAAGTGAACATTCTGTCCAACGCGTCTATCTGCGCATCTAACATACAGCACAGACGCGCTGCCAGACGGGCATCCCAGGTCAATTTCTATCCAGCCCGTCTATCTACGTATCTAACATGTAGCACAGACGCGCTGCGAGATGCGCCTCCCAGGTCAATGCGCATGTATAATCACGTGTAGATTGCATGTCAACCTTCTGTGCAGTGCGTGTATTATCGCGTGTACACTGCAGAGCACACACGCCAGCATACGCGCTCGAAGATGCGGCCTCAGACGCTCTGAGAGAAAACATTTTTTCGCGTCTATGTCTGTGTCTACACTGAGATATAGACGCGCTAGCAGACGCGCTCGGTCGGTGATTTTAGGCTGACGACCACCATTGACGATTTACAAAATGCAATACATAATGGAATCACAAATCCTAAATACACAGACAGAGCAGAGAGAGGAAGAGAGAAACAAAGAGAGAGAGAGAGAGAGAGAGAGAGAGAGTCACCTTGGGTGTTTGGTGTGGCGGGTGGTGGCACTTCTCCTTCTCCTTCTTCCTCTCCTTGGTAAGTTACCCTCCCTTGATGCTTGTTTGCTTGCTTGCTGCTTCTTCTTGTTCTCCTCTTTCTTGTTCTCTCTTTCTTCCTCTCCTTGGCTTTCATTTTTCCCTTCTTGTGTGTTTGAAATGAAAGAAGAGGTGAGTCATGAGGAGGTGAGGCATGAAGAGACTGCATGTCGGCTAAACTCAAGCTTCAGAACCTCAAAAAACGTAGGAAAGGAAATGCACAATTTGAAAAGAAATGATTTAAGTATGGTTTGAATTTTGACTTGTGTGTCTATTTTTGTGTGTATATGTGCATCTATCATTCAGGTAGACGCGAGTATAGACGCGTAGTTAAATACGGATATAGGCGCGCATTTGGGATTTATCATAATTTTTTGTTTTTAAGATAAGTTTTGATAGTGAATTCTTATCATAAGTTTTAATGTATTTATGATGATTTTTGTGTATTTAAAATTAAGATCTTATGTAAACATATGAATGACAAATATTTTGATGTTGTCATGAATTAGGTTTAATCATGTCGACGTCGTCATCACCTAGTGCGGTGCAAGCTGGTGCATCAATGAGCACATCCTCAAGTGAGGAAGAAACATTGCGTCTTCATAATCGAGATGCATGGCTACGACGAATAATTAAATGCATGTGTGATCGTTGTTGAGGGTGTATTTTTTTAGCACATCGAATTGCAATGTCACACCTTAGCTTGTATGGAGAATGGGACCGAGAAAAATCACTGGTATTCATAGTTTTTTTTTAATCACTAAGATTGCATGTCTATGTTATGGGAATTATATATCAATGTACATGAAATTCCCTTTTGTGGTTGAGCAGGATGCGGTGCCACATCCTCAGATGCTTCCTCCTGGGCGTTGAGAGGCTGCAAAACGTCGACACGAGGAGACAGAGTCTTCAAGAAGAGTAGAGATTGACGACCATGATAGTAGCCCTCATGAAATGCCCCATCAGGTCGTAGAGGATGAGGTTTTGGACAACATGGTACACATCTATTTTCGCAACCGGTTCAGGGAGAACGTCACTCTACGAAGCCAGATGATCCACTATAAGTAGCATCATCTACTCCGTTGTATGAAGGTTGTACGTACTCCGTTCTTCGTGCGTCCCTCGAGATACTTAACTTGCAAACAATTTATGGATGGAGTAATGTTAGTTTGGATGCGTTATTAAAGTAGGTATCAATTCAGTTTGGCTTATATATGAATCATAATATTAATTGTTAATTCTATTTTGAAATCAGATAGAAATATATGTTGGTGGTTTTTTAACTCACTTTTAAAAATATATGTAGGTTATTATCACAAATGCTTTCAAAAGGAAACAAATTTCCAACTAAGAGAGAGTAAGCAAGACATTACTTGACATCTCTAGGAGGCCTCGATTATGTCAAGATCCATGCATGTGTCAATGATTGTGTCTTATTTTGTGGGATTCATGAGTTCGCAAGAGAGTGTCCTGTTTTTGGCGAATCAATAAACGAAGTTGAGATGAAGTCAATGGATGTGCCTTGTAAGGTTTTGCGACATTTTCCGATTGTTCCACGTATAAAACTTATGTTCAAGTGTAAGTCTATTGGAAAGTTCATGTCATGGCATGCTAGTCATCATTCAAGTGATGGAAAATGGAGGATCCCTGCAGACACACCCGCATGGCAACATATAGATAATTTGTGGCCCGTTTTCAAAGAAGAGCCAAGAAATTTGAGATTTGGTTTAGGTATGGATGGAATCAATCCATTTGGCATCAAAAGCACATCATACAGTGTATGGCCAGTGGTATTGGTGAACTATAATATTCCTCCATCCATGGCAATTAAAAAGGGACATGTGATGTTGTCCCTTCTGATTCTTGGAAAGCACAAGGTAAAAAACATGGACATTTACTTAGAGCCTTTGATTGAAGATTTAGAAATGTTATGGGAAGGTATTGAGGTGCAAGATACAAGTGCATCTGCATCCTCTAGAGATTTCACATTGAAGGCCATGTTGTTGTGGACCATGCATGACTTTCCAGGATACGGAGAGTGTTCAGGTACATGTATATAACTCTATATTTGAAATTCAAGACTTGAATCAATTGCATTTTATTAATTCACTTCTTTTTTTAGGTTTAACCACGTCAAGATATCATGCATGTCCTATTTGTGGTCCCTCTCTAGTTTCCTCTAGGCCGGCATGTTTAATGAAGGTTATCTACGATAATCATCATCAATTTCTTCCTATTGACCATCCCAAATATGTTCTCCCTAATAATGGAATGACTCCACAATCTCTAACCATTCTAGATTGTAAGGAGAGATGGATTAATGCTGACAGCCACCCTCCATGGCATGAGTCGGTAAGAAGTGCATTTCTCTCAATTGACTTTAAAAAATTTAGCATGATGAATTGTTTACATAATATATTGTTTGTTTGTTAGGTTCTCTATATTCTTTCGTCTTCCGTACTGGACTGAACTCAAGATCAATCACCTGTTGGACCCCATGCACATATTCAAAAATGTTGTATCTACATTATGGGATCACTTGATACGGGCTCGGGATTCAGTTAATGTAAGGGAGGATTTACGTAACATTGGTCGCATGAGACGAGCCTGGTCACGCATTGGACCCAGAGGAAAGATTAAGCTACCCCATGCACCTTGGATGTTGTCAAAGAACGAGGAAAAAAATAGTAAAGGAACAAATATATAGCTTTCGAACACCCACAGGATGTATGAGATTTCTCAAGGGAGCCTTCATAAGAAAAAGAAAAGAGGTATGGAGCAACTATCTGGTTTGAAGTCCCATGATTGGCACAAAATGATTCAAGTAAGGGTATCTCTAACCATGAATATAGTAATTAGTGGAGTAACTATGTGTAAACTTTGGGGTATGATGACTTTTTCCTCAACTAATCATTTGATCTATGAATATTGTTTAGATTCAGTTCATACTTCCTACTAGCATATTCCATTGTGCCTCCAAAGATGTACGTAATATCATTTACAAGATGGGAGAGCTTGTGAGGTGTGTATACATTGTATTTTTTCATTATATATATTTGAATTTCTACACAAAAATAAACAATTCTCAAATACATCTTGACAGATATGTGAGCTCGAAGGAAATTGATCCAAACACATTGTAAGATGCTCGAGTATTATCTGTTGAGGTGGTTTGTTTGGTGGAGGAAATTTTTCCTCGATCCATTTTGACTGCTCAATTACATTTACTCGTACATTTGATTGATGAGATCGCACTTTGTGGGGCAGTTCATGTAAGGTGGATGCTTTTTCTTGAGTGCTTCATGAAAACCTTGAAAGATTTTGTGAAGCAAAAAGCACGGCTTGAGGGAAGCATGGCTGAGGGTTGGTTAGTGCAATCATCCCTTTTTTATATCTCTGAATATCTTGCTGAAGTGGATCCCTCTCAACCACGACTATGGAAAGATGATGAAGACTTGAGGATGACCTCTATAGTACCTCAAGGAAAAGGAATGAGTAAAGTGTTAACAAAAGAAGAACTTTGTAAGTTAAATAGTTTTTGTGTGCTCAATAGTGATGTTATGAGAAAATGGGTGACACTATATAATGAAGCAAGGGCAAGAAGAAAAAGCGAAAGATAATAATTTCGCACTAGATATGGATGTAATGTCTCATTTCCAGATCATCTAAATGCGCTCCCACGTCATATTGACATAGATT